>NW_020884872.1:39344273-39377873 GCF_003945725.1 Corapipo altera
GCGCGCCCGTGCCCCCGCCCCCTCCCCCCCCCCCCCCCCGCCGGCGGAGCCCGTGCGCGCGCGGCGTGAGGGGCTGCCCCGGGGCGGCACCGAGCCCCGAGCGCCCACATGGAACCACGGAATATCCTGGGTTGGAAGGGACACAGCTGCTCGTGAATTTCATTCAGTGATGCTTGAACAAATAAATCACAGATTATCCTGAGCTGGAAGGGACCCACTGGGATCATCCAAGTCCAACTCCTGGCTCTTCACAAGACGTCCCCAAGAGTCATACCATGCGCCTGAGAGCGTTGTCCAAACACTTCTTGAACATTGACAGGCTTGGTGACCGCTTCCCTGGGGAGCTTGTTCCAGTGCTCAACAGCCCTCTGGGTGAAAAACCTTTTCCTAATATCCAACCTAAACCTCCCAACACAGCTTCTTGCCATTCCTTCACATATGGGGCTGCCTGTGCACCCACCAGGAGCCACAGCAGTACAGAGAGGGGATCCATCCACCCACCGAACTTCCCCGGGGTGAGGGTGAAAAGTGCAACTGTGCCAGTTGCCTTATCCAAGCTCCTGCCCTGTGGAACACAAGCAAGGTCGGCATGAGAGGGGTGCTGCTAATCTTCTGCAGGAACTACTCACTGCTCAGCTCCCCAGCACACAGTACTCCAAGTCATCCTCTTCTAAAGTGACCCATGCAGCTGAATGTGGGTTCTCCACTGCAGGTGTCCTGGATTTCAGCTGATAGATGTGACAGAGTAGTGCCAATCCCTAAGAGTTCTACCATGATAAGAGTGCCTAAGAAGCATCACTGTTACCATCTCAGACTTGTGTTGAAATACAACAGAAGCAGAAGCTGCCCACAGCACAGAACTGTAAAAAAGGCACCATCCAAGATGTTCAAAGCAGTGTTCACAAAGCATAACAGTTTTTTCCTTTACATAGTGTTATTTCCAATATTTGGTTTTTTCCTACAATGGTAACGTGCAAAATGAAGGTAGAACTGAGCGTCCTATTTATCCTTACTCCAGCAGCAGATCAAGACTACATTTTCTGAAGATGAAAGACATTTAGTAAAGGAAAGGGAGCAGGTCATACGCAGTTTTCAGTTCACCCCCAAGACATCTTTGTGACAATCTCCCAAGAGAGCTAGAAGACAGCAAAAAAAAAAATCCATAAGGAAAATGCATATAGGCAATACACATAGTTATATTAGGAATAAATCCCTCAGAATTTAGATACAAGCTAGGTCCTCGAGCAGGCAGTTCCTTTACAGCCAGAAGACTGTGTAACTGCAGTAGCCATTGTTAGAGAGGTTTTACCAGATTACATCACCCCCTCAATTCACATATTATTACATCATTTTTATACCATGCTTTTATAGTCTTCAGTAAATTCTCTCGGGCTGTATGTACAATCACATTCTGCAATGAGAGCCAGGATGTCCCAGAGTAACTGGCACATTCCCATGCCGCAGGGAGGCACCAGAGAAGGCAAAAAACTGCTGGGCAAGTGGGTTCACCCAAACGTGGATATTTTTTCATCAGGCTCTAGCTGCACAGTCACCCCACCAGAACACAAGTTCCTTGAATTTACACATAATATTGAAAAATTTGGCCTAGTTTTACTGTTTGACATTACTTTTTAAACCTCTTGTATCAGTATTTACATTCAAACTGAAAAGAGGTGAAAGCTGTGACCAAAAAAAAGAACACTAGTATCTGAAGGGAGGGTGTCAAGAGAATGGAGCCAGGCTCTTCTCAGTGGTGCTGAGCAATAAGACGAGGGGCAAAAGGCAGAAGCTGAAACACAGCAAGTTCCACCTGAACATGAGAAAGAACTTCTTTACTGTGAGGGTGACTGAGCACTGGAACAGGATGCCCAGAGAGGTTGTGGAGTCTCCTTCCCTGGAGATATTCAAAAGCCATCTGGAAACAATCCTGAGTAACATACTCTAGGGGTCCCTACTTGAGCAAGGAGGTTGGACTAGAAGACATCCAGTGGTCCCTTCCAACTTTAACCATTCCGTGATCTCTGCTGCATACCAAGGATATGTGAAATAACTTCTCTTCCTTTCCTTCCAAGTGACTAGCAAAAATAAAATCAGCATTGCTTCCCCTCTGTTGCATGCTTATGATTTGCTCTGCTGTATGAACAGTGCCTACAACTGCACAGGTGGGAACAACGCAAGAAAACTGTACTTATTATGTCTAGAGGAGTTCATCGTATTTTCAGTTGAAAGTCACAAGCAGACACTGCAGAGTTTTTTTCAGTACATGTGGAGAGCCTTGAAAGTAAAAGAGATCAAGAGCAGAAGGGAGGTGCTGACCACATTGTCCTTCATCACAGGCTCTGCGTTAGATAGATGCACAGAGATACACACCACAACATCATGTTATTGCATTAGAACAATATCCTGAGGCACCTGACGTCAGTTCCTCCTGCATGCATAAAGCAAACAGTCACATGGCATCTATGGGGGTGTTTTCTTTTCCTCTGTAGAGGAGATTCTGTTTGCCGGCCCCAGTTGAGGGACCGGCAGCCACCTACAGAGACGCATCAAAGGAGGCCCCCCACAGCTGCAAAGGGAAACTGGCTGGGATTACGCACAGACACCGCCAGCTGGGTGCATAAAGAAGTTGATGAGAAATGGCCTAATGCAAGCCTGTTTCCAAGTGAAGCTAAGGCTCCTTACAAATGGAAGGGACTGGGGGAAAAACAAAACTCGAGAAGCCTAATCTTATTCCATTTGCACACAAAGTTTTCTGCTTTCGATATGATTTGATCAGTATGACTGACAGATCTCTACTAACAGTCTTTTTGCTTATTCTATTTTGAAATGGATACTGCACAAAAAATATAAAATTCTGTTTCTGTAAGAAAAGGAAGATATCTAATGGATCAAGATTATACACAATTACCATTGAACATCTGAAAAATAAAAAAGAGCCTAACATACATCACCATTGCAAAAGAAATTGTAGATATGCAAAAATCAAATTGCAAAAATAAAATATCTAGAATAATTAAAGGATATAGGAGTTTGGATAAAAACAAAGACCCTAGTCCTGCATGTCTACATTTGTAATGCTGTAACTCAATATACATTCCCATCTCAGTTATTAAAGCTATTAACATGCATAAAGTTAAGCAGGTTTAAAAGATACTGGAATACACTGCAACTTATTCTCTCATTATTTTGAGGGGATCCTGGGGAACTGCAGCTCTCAATACTGAGAATCACCTTGATCCTTTCTGTAAAACAGAAAGTTACCTTCATCTTCTAACACAACCCCAAACTCAGGACAGGAATCATAAGTTATTGTATCATCACCTAAATTTTAAGCAGTAACCCAGGGAGAAAACTGAAGTAATTGTAATACTTCATCTAATAAGGAAGATATTGTATCAGGTTTATAGAACATGAAATGCTTTATGCACAAAAGCCTGTGCCTGAAGAACTCAAAGCTAGAAAAATTCTTTGAAGTATCACTTATATATTCTGTAAACAGCCTTTTTTCCTATCAACATTCTGCTCAATGCACTGCAAGAGATGGAAATTCAGTCTTAGAGTCAGACAAGTCAATATCTCCCTACATCTCTCTGCTATGTACCTACAGAAAAACCTTGACTGTGAGGAGAGATCCTTCATACCAGACTCACCTAAGAGTGTCAAGAGTTGGAGGCTAGGGTGTTACCAGGCACCCCAGAGAAGACCCAAAGCCCAGCCACAGACACTGGAAACCAGGCTGGGGTCCAAACTACCAACTCCCTGCCCATTTGGGGCACCTTGATTTCAACCTCGTGCCCAGCTGCCCACGCTTTGGAGTATGTTTGGGCTCTGCAGCAGGAACATTCTTCCATTTCTAAAGGCACCTAAGGATGACCCACATGCTTCAGAGCTGACTTGATCCTTATCTTGGCAGCCTGGCCTCAAGGGTGGTTTGAAGCCTGTGCGTGCTCTTTCTCCAGGAACATGAACCTTCTAGTCATGATTGTTCAAATTCCCAGGCCATCAGGTCTCCTCAGGAAAGTCCTGAATCTCCCTGGCCTCAGAAGCTTCTCAGAGTCAACAAAAGCACCCCTGGCCCATTCTTAGAGGTGCCTGACCTCATTCTACACCTGGCTTCAGGGGTGGCTTAATCTCCAGGCCAGGTTGCCTTGTTCTCTGACATTGTGATCTCCTTGGCCCCCAGAGGCAACCTGGCCTTGTGCAATCACATAGCTTGAGAAGCTGCTTTGGGACAGCCTGGATCACCCCAACTACAAGGGCTGATCAGAGAGGGCTTGGAATACCCAAGTCCCTATGATTTCTCATAAGTGCCACCTCAGCCACTCCGACTACCAGCCTCCAGTGCTCTCCAGCGTGAAGCAATTCCTCTCTCCAGCTTCCTAATCTTCTCAGGGACATCCTGAACCCCTGACTTCGTGGGTGCCTCGATCCCCATCCAGTGAATACTTCCTCTGAGATATACTGCTTTCACTCCTGCTCAGAAGCACAGGCTCCACCAGGGAGGCTGGATTCCCCATTTGGCTTCCAGGGTGACTTGACACCCCTTTAGCCCTTGAGGTCTCCTCGGGGAAGGTCTGAGCCTTCACCCAACACAGTATGGCCTAAGGGGTGATCTGATCCCTTTTCCACCCTCAAGGACTGCTCTAGAAATCATCATGTTCATTTCCCGAGCCCTGCTGCCAGCCAAGGGACTGTTCAGACAGGGCTTGATTGTCCCACCCTTGCCCAGCCTCACTGACAGCTTCAGCATCATCCCATCTTCTAGCTGCTGGTCACACACACCCACACCCCTTCACCAGCCACCCAGTCCCTAGGACTCTTTGGTAGCAGCCTGAGCTGCTCCCAGCTGCCCAAGAGGAGCCTCAAAGCCTAGGAAGGGGTGACTCAGAGAGCCCTTAGCTACAGGGCACAGTACTGTAGGATCTGAACGGGGTGGGCAGACCTGGGTGCTGGTATCGAGGTCCATCAACAGTCCCAGACTGGTGAAGGCAGTGTGATGGCTTGAGTGTAGTTTTATCCTGGAACTGGTGGAGTAGCAAGAGACAGCTGAAGACAAAGGCCAGCCAGGAGACAGAACAGAGACTGGAGACAAGTACACTGCCAACAACATAGCTTAAAGCAAGGCTGAAGGCTCAGGCCTGAGCTTAAACAGACATCCCAGGATATCGGCAGAGTCCCTTTGTCTTGGGGACCATGTCTGGTTACCCCTAGTCTGATGATTTGGATCAGACACAACGTTTAACTTTTTCACTTCCTCAGGATGTTAAAAGCCCATTGACAGAAGCATGATGTGAAAACCAGGAGTTAAGCACTGCCTGCCTCAGAGCTAGCTGGGGTCTGCACAGATCCTGCAACAGGGAGAGCAGGCAAAGGCTGGGAAGCAGAGCACCTTGTAGAGCTTTCCAAGCCCCTCGTGAGGTGCAGCCCTAAATGGCAGTAGTTGTCAAGGAGAGCACATGCACACTTCAGGAAGATATCACACTTGGATGTGATGAAGTGATACCCCTTAGTGAAATTTCGTACAAGATTAGCACAGGAATCACAATTGTTTTGACACTGTGGAGTAATGTCTCTGTGGGAATTGTGTTTTTCCTGTGATTTCATGGACTAAAGGGTTTCTGCAAGACTGCATCAAAGTGGCAGGGATCCAGACAACTGGAGAGAGTTCTTTCAGAAGGAAAAGGATGAGAATCTGAAATTCACAGAAAGAATGCAAAAAGAACCAAAAAAAGTATTCCAGTGTAGCCTGGAGGTAAATACAACCACAAAGAAATACTGAAACAGACTTGTGGGCTGGGGAGGACACAGACTATGCCAATGTAAAGATCTTGCTTCCTCCTCTAGAGCCTTGGGACAAGGGTGTTACAGAACCAGGTAAACACGGTGGCCCCACAGGTCTGAGCAAATGTGAACTCCCAGTGTTATTGACCCCATTGTATAGAAATTAGCTTCAGCTTGGGGCCTTGCTGAACAACTCCAGGAGGTGTCACACTTGTAGGAGCAAGGAGGAGTTAGCACAATCAAGCAATTGGTAGGATTGCTGCTCAGTATTAAAGAACTCCAGTACATGGACAAAAGTTTTGCTGAGCCTCTTCTCTGTGCTGTTGTTCACATGGAGTGACAATGGGTTTGCCTAGTAGACTGAAATTTACTGCCTGCTTGTAATGTGAATAGTTTTAAACAGCTTTGGATCCTTTCTAAAGCATTACAAGTAAACCCACAGATTAAAAACAAATTTGTAATTCATTTGATTAAAAAAAAAAAAAACGTTGTCAGGACTAACAAAGATTTGCGCAATGGCTGTCTGGGCTGTCAAGCCCTAACAGAGTCCTGGTGAATTCCTGCCGTAGTATTTATTGCCTGAAGGTTCACTGCTCAGTAAACAGAATGGTACATTTAAATTTAAGATTGCTTTTAGAATTTGCTACTCCTGGGCATGGACAGGCTAAAGGAGATGATGGAATTCCTTAAGAGATGCAATAAATTCAACGGGGCTAAATCATTTGCTTGGATTCCAGCCATGGCATGAAAGCTTGGAGCAGAGAGGGAAGTTGATTTGATCAAAAGGAAAAGAAGCTTTCTTCCTGAGCACACAGTGCAACCATACTCCTGAGTACAGAGATGGAAATGAAACATAGAGAAGGGGAAAAGGGAACATGCATGAGAAAAAGTATTTACTCAGTTCCATTCTTGATAGCGGCACCCAGAACTAGCAATAGAATATCTTCTGTATGTGGCATGACATATGACACATGGGTGATAATCCTCATGTCAACCATGAGGATATTCCTGGCAGGTCCTCACTTGCCCTTGAAGGCTGTTTAAACCCCCTAAATCTTTACAACTTCACTCTGGTATGAATTTCTCAATGCCCATCGTTTCATATTCCTCCTTGGATTCTGTGATGACAAGAGGGGACAATGTATTTATCATATGGTGCTAGGAAGTACTGGATTTTGGTAGTTCAAAGGGTGGTGGAATTAACAAAGACTAACGTTTGAGGTATTGATTTCAGGAACCCCTGAGCACAAATAAGATGTTAAACACCAAGGGAAGAGCACTATCACCACTGCTTACTCTCTCTCTCTCTGCTTTTTTTTCTGAGAAAAAGAAAGAGTTGTTATCCATTCAATCCATGACCCAGATTGGTGACTGGGGAAGGCTGGGCTGGGCTCCAGGGCCCTAATTGTCCTGGTCAGCCTCACTGCACCCATACCATCAGGCCATTGACCCCATTTCAGCTCAGGTCTGGCTCATTAGGCCTGCTCTGTGCTGTCTGTTCCTGAATTATTATTCAGATTTTCTGGGTTGACCCCAGACCCAACTCATGACCTTGTCTCTGCCTGATGATGGTTGGACTGTCAGTGGAACCTCTGCTGTCACCACCCCACTTGGCTGCTGTGAGACTGCCTCACCTGAGTTGTGTACACCTTTGGTCCTGCCTTACATGATCCCTGAAAACTCACTCCAATTTTTCATGCCTCCCTTCCTGAAGCCTCATTGCCCAATCCCCATCCATTGCCAACACATTGCCCCTCCAGCAGTCATAGTGCAAGGTCAACCAGAGTACCAAGTGAGGTAAGTTTGGGGCAAACTGTAAACCCGTTTGGGAGAGGCTTCAATACCTCACTAGCTGGCCATGTTACAGGTCTGAGAAGCACTCCCAGGAACCAGGGGGACTGGCCAAAATGAGAAATTTTCACATCAAGTACCCCTCAAAACCCAGGCTGTTGTGAGGTGCAAGGTCACACCATGATGGGAGAGATGGCTTTGCTGGGCCCTTAGTGCACCCAGAAGCCCCAGTTGTCCTGACCAGACTCACTTGGGACCTCAACCCACACCCTCTTCCCACGCTCAGGTGCCCCATTCCAGCTTGTTGGACTGTTGATGAGACCTGTTGCTATCACAGATGTTGCTCTGTTCCCCCTGCACAGCTGTGTTGGGACTGTGCCCTAACAGTGAGGGCACTGCCTTGTCTATGCTATGGTCACCCTCAGCTCACCTTCCCACATGAAGCAGCCTTGTGATTGCTTCTCTCTGACAGGCCATGGAAATTGTAGGAGAAAGGAAAGTCCTGCAAGGGATGTCTGGAAAAAGGGAGATGGGAGAGGTCTGGGAAAGGTAGCATTCTACCACCACTAATTCTCATGTTTCTGACAGCTGCTCTCAGCTGTGTCAAAGGAGATCACAAAAAATGTGCTGTTTGTCCAGCACTTCAGCAGGAGCAGCAATAGTTTCCACTCTTTGGAGCTGGATACGTTCTCTTCCCATTCAGCTCATTCTTGTTAGAAGCTACCTACTTTGGAAAGATCTGTGTGGTGAAGCAGCCTCTGTTAAGGCAGAAGGAAGACATGAAGGCAGCATCTTTTTTATTCCCTGGGGAAGTGTCCAAATTCTGGTCACTACTGCCTCGTGAGCTGACAGGTTACCTCCTTTCCTCCTGCCACATCTCTGGAATGGCCTTATTTCTCCTCTCTCTTTTTTTTAGTATAATTATCTTAACAAGCCCACATGGAGCCAGATACCATTCTCACAGCTGCACATTGAAAAGTGGGCCCCAGTGAGACTTTATCATCCAGACTCAGAGGTAGGGAAGAAGAGACCCTGGTCATATACCTGGAGGTACTGAGGAGAAGAAGGTGATGAAGGCAAAGCCTCACTGGTAGTGATCCACCAGGTCAGAGTTTGATTTAGAAGGGTGTGTACAAACAGGAGGGATATCCATAGTTACACAACTAAAGGACAAATAATGTAAATACAGATAGAGATAGAGCTTGTCCTGTCATCCTTGAGGATATATAATATCAACCAAAACCAGAGGAAAAGAGCAGCAGAACAGTCTCTATTCAGCAGAGAGCACATGCAGCTGCTTAAAAGACCCTCTGAGTGTGGCTGAGTGTGTACTTAGGCTCTCTCCTAAACAGAGGCCCAAAGGCAGTCAGGATATGACCCAAATCACACAGTGATTTAGTGAGGCTGTAGGAAGTAATCTCTGGATGCACTGTCCCTTTCTCCAGCCAGTGAATCATGGTGCCTCTCTAGGCAATCTGACTGGCATAATCCTGGGGAGGAAAGTAGGAAAATAAAAAAGGATTTCCATTTTATCAAGATAAAGCTGTAGCCAGAGCTGATAACAGGTTACTTGAAAGAATGCTGGTCATGTACACTTAGTGACTGTTGCTTAATTTGTTTAAGCTGAAAAAACCTATTTCTACAGTGGAATACAAATTAGGGTAATCATGTTGTGATGGAGTATTGCATGTATAAGATGAAAGCCTTTCTTTACAAAAGCCTCTTCATCACTTGAGTAGAAGAAAATAGAATCCTGCTTAAACAACATGTTGTTTTCTGTATTTCCATTTGAACAAAAGACCTTCAAATCTTTCTTTTTTTCCCCTGTAATATTGCATGGTTTCATTTTCTAAAAGTGTTTTTACTTTTGACAACCTCACAATTAAACCCTCCAACATACATTCTAATAAGTAAATGTAAAAAGGCCAAGGTAAACATAGTAATGTATAATTGTTTCACAGCCTCCGTAGACTACTCCTAGCTGGGCATTCAGGTTATATATATTTTTCATATTCTCCTCACTGTCACAGTTGCTCATAAGCTATCTTCTGTCTTAGTGCTCTATAAGTGTCATAAAAGCACAAAACACGATAATGTTTGTAGTTGGTTAAAATAAAGTACTGGGTTTTTTTAGATATGTTTTATGAGACACGAATATCATCCTAGCCCCTTTGTAGCCCACTAGCCCACTACTAGGTTCTCTCAAGAGTTGAAATAGGTACAGTCAGATCATCTGATCATAAATTATTCAAATACGGATTGAAAGCAATTTATTACATATATCTATGTATCCATGATAATTATTTTTATTTCAGCCTGTAAAAATCTTTATTTCTACTTTCCATGTGAACTGCAGTTACTGTTTCACACGGGATATCTTCTTAAGCATCAGTATGAAACGCTTATTGCAAAGGCTTACACTTAATGTAAATACACACTTATCCAAATGATAAGGATGACCCAGGCCGTCCTTATTCACTTGAGCAAATCTTGTAATTAGTTCCAGTGAATTGCTCTCTGACTAAGACCTACTTGCAAAAGGACAAATTTGCTGGATTACGCCCTTAGTTAACATGACAGGTGAGAAAATCAATTTCCTTGTATGGGAAAAGTAGAAAGTGTTAAAGTGAATACTCAGAGAATCATTATTCATTCTCTTCACATTGGAATTAAAAACCAGTATTTGAAGTTTGGGGAAGTTGTCTTAATTAGGATTATTTTAAATGATGTCAATTTAAAGACAGGCAATTTAATTACCAGGAAAAGAGATCAAAGCAAATGCTCGACATGAACATTTTAAAATTACTTATCAAAGAAGATAGAATTCAATAAAATAAAGAGGAAAAGAAAGTAAATATGCAGATTGTCCAGTCATCCTTGTAAGAAATCAGACATCAGACCTCACATATGCACATGTACAGAGGATTAATTCTGTCTCCAAAGAAATTTTCTAGGTTACTTCTGCAAAAGTAAAACTAGTATCACGCATTACATTGCTACATTTGCAAGTAAGGTGTCTGAATCACAGCGTTTACAGCTATGATTGACTGTGATACAAGAAGGCACCTAAAAATAGCAGACATAATTGGACTTGCAACAGCACAGAGCCACACTGAATCACAGGATTCCCAGCAGGGAGGTAGATTGTGCCTAGTCCTGCCTACCTCAGGAAGGTACGAACATCCCAACAGAGGCATGAGGAAGGGAGCAGTCCTCATACCTCTGTGTACGGGTGCAGGGGGAGCTGAAATCACTCAGTACTTTCTATGGGGACTTATCGCTGTTTACTTACTTGCGTTTTGTTCTCATGGGTTCACGATGTCCAGTAACCTAAGTTAAAACATATTCCTAGAGTCACTAAAATTACACAGTGCAGTAAGTATGAGAACCAAAAGTTACTTACTAGGCACCTGTAAGACCCCAAGTCTCAAGCTATGAGCTCACTAAGGGAGTTTTACTTTAAAAACATACAAGGCCCCAACAATATCCACCCTCTGGATCATTAGATGATCCTTCAGTTCCTTTAACACCTTAAGAGAGTCTGCCTAGTAGAAAAGTTGCCTGAGTTTTCTCAGAAGGTACTTTTACTGGTAAACTTTAGAACAAATAAGAGTACTTGGCAACACTTTAAAGGGTAACACAATCAAAACAAAGCATTCCACAAAACATTGACTTAGCACATGCTAACCCAAACAACTAGCAAAATCCAGCCCACTGAGTCCCAAGTTACCCAAAATATTAGGAAAGGACATTCAGAGAAGAAGCAGTAAAGAAAGAAAAAGAAAAAATCCCAAAGTCCTATGAGAGTCCAGCTTCCATGCGGTAGCTCTCAAGCGACATGGACAGCAGATGTTACTGGTTTTATTGCTCTGGTCCCCTGTGGCCGCCCCTCCCAGGCAGGACTTCGGCCCACCGGCCACTCCAGGCTCCGGGCGGGGTGGGGTGCAGAGCTCCCTCTGTGCCTCCCAATCCTGGGCTGGGCGGGGGGCTCCAGGGTGAGGTGTCGGTAGAGCTCCCGGGATGCCTTTGACTGATGGCAGCCCCAGGGTTGCACCAGAAGTCTCGTGGGGGCTGCCATGAGTCCCTTACCTCAGTGAGATTCAACCTGTCTCTTCCCCCACGCACACACACTTGAGTTGGTCCGATCCGATAATAAGTGTAAAAATCCAGTGCCTCTCAGTATCTATCCTTTTTGTCAGAAAATTTCTTTAATCTATTACAACTCTGATTGCTTTTGATATATTCACTAAATAGAAGGCCAAAACAAAAGGCATTAAATGACTGAAAGACAATCAAAACAATTAGTCAGTCTTAAACCCTTAGGGAAATTTCACTGGGTCTTTGTGACTCTGTGCAGAAGTGACTCTTCAGGCACAGCATTTTTTTTTTGCCTTTGTTTTTCCTTTTCCTAAATGAAGAGGTTATCAGTATATGCTATGAAAGAAAATATTTTGATTATGTTATTTGGTGAATATTTGCCCTGAGCTTATCTTGTCTCCTTCTGATATCATTTGCAGTGTCTTTTCAGTAGTCCAAGATGAAGAGCAGAGTTTCTCCATTTCAGTTCTCCAAAGTGATACTTGCAGTCATACAACTCATCCGGATGCACCATCACGTCCTTAGCATAGAAGTATCACCCCTCTACATCAGTAGAGCATATTTTGAGGAATAGTATTCAAATATTTTGATGCCCTTATGTTCAGCTCTGACAAAAGAGAAAGCCTTGGTTTTTATCTCTGTGATCTAAAACAGGTCAGCTCACAGTATTGACCTAACAAAGCTCTGGGTGATTATTACCATAACACACTGTTATATTTTTATAAGATTATTCTGTCCTCTGAGCCTTCCACTGACATCCCATGGAAGTTGCCCCTGTGTATCTGACAGCTGAATTGATCCTTGGTGAATTTTTAGCACACGGAGCTGTGCATACAACTTCAGTTAATAATAACATGTTGCTATGGGAGCTCTGTGTGTGCAACTCCCTGCTTACTGTGCTGAAAATTGCTCTGGAAGGCAAATGTAAGTATGTCTGGTATTAGCCTAATTACTAAGTAGAATTAGAATCTGGTGTTCTATGAATATCAACCAGACAAGGAGCTTAGTGTGAAGAAGGATGCTTGCCAGCAGTGGCTGAGGTGCTTCTTCTGCATTCCTTTAAACAGAAATCACATCCATAGCCGGGAGACTAATTATTTTGGAACCTAAGGGAAATGCAGCCTATATAAGAGAGAGAGTGATCTGCAGTTAAGGATCAGTGAGCCAACTAATGGCTGGTTAGTCAGGAGGGTACAACTCCAGAATGTTAATAAAACGTGTCTGAAGTCCAACACCTCAGGGAAGAGGCTGAATGCTGTGGAAGATATATGTAGACAGAGGCTCTGTTGTTTTCTACTGCTGAACCATTTCTTTAAAACAGGTTTTAAAACTGTTTCGAGACTTGTTTATGAATTTCAAAATGCCAGTAGGATAATAAAGGAAAACGCACTGTGGCCAAAGCAAAAGCAGTTGCTAAAAGCAAAATATTACCATTTTGTGAAGTACATAAAAAATGTTCAGTGCTTGCTGAGCAGGTGTACAGTGCGGTACTCTTGTACAGCAGAGGTTTAACTGTTTTTGATCTTGCCATTTCTAATATAGATCATGACTTATTAACCAAAACAGCATGTAACATTTTAAAATGCAATATAAATGCTAGCTGTTTAATCCTTACAAGAAACAGCTCAGGTCAATATCATAACTTTATTTTTTGGACAGAGGGAATAAAGTAGAAATCAGTCAGAGGTTTTTACAAGAAAGCCTGTAGGAAATACCAGGTGGCTACTTGTTGTGTATTACATGAAATAGTTATATTATTTTCTTGATATAGTGCATGCAGCTGTAATAAGTGCTGCAGAACAATATATTGATAAATGCAAGAGAACATCTCCCTCCTTAAAATGTCCCCTCTCAGAGGACCAACTGCTGTGCTCCTTTGAGCCTCTCACACAGACTTTTATGAGACTGAGGACCTCAGGATGGATCCCACACACCTTGGAGACCTGAGCAAAAGGGAAACTGCAGGTATAGCTCAGAGGCAGATGACAGCACAGCTTCTTAATGTGCATTTGGAAGAAGACACAGATCCGTGTCATGGTGGCCCAGCCACAACAGCCTCCACAACTCCATCCATTCATGCTGCAGCAGGAGGCTCTGGCTCAAATCCCTCTGTACATTTCCCCCTGAGAGATTTCTGTCCAGCGTAGAGCCCTTATATAGTTGTGGGAAGAGGCAGGTATGCGTTTTGCAACTCTTTTACATCTCAAACCACAGTACCAGTTGCTTTGCTTAAATGAATTTGCTATTGGCAGAATGATATCAGTTTCCTGAACAACAGGGACAGACATTTTCTGCCTGACAAAGGTGCTAGTGAGAGTGTGATATTGTCCCCAAGGCATCCTGTAGTGTCACTTTTATTGAAGCAGATCTCAAAGGAAATGAAAGTTTTTACACTAGACTTGGGAGATTACTAAACCCATACTTAATGTTGTGGTGTCAACAGCAGCCTTCTGCAAATAATGCCACCACACAAGTAGTCAGTCTCTTGTAGTCTTATCTCTTCTTCCACAGGAATTTATAATGAATAGTCTAGACTGTTTGGTTACTCCACCTCCTCCTCTACTTGTGCTGCTAGTTTTTGTGGTCATTGTAGTTTCACTGTCAAAAAATTATTTGAAAGGGAACAAAAAGTTTTTATACCAATTACACTGAAACAAGAACTCAGCTATTATCAAGAGAGTTATTCCAATTTACAACACTCTAATTAAATTTGCTCTTGAATTGCCTAAAGCATCCACAGGAAAGATGCGTCAGCAGATATTTTTGTAGTTTTCAGCTTCTGAAAACTGAGATATTTTAGTATATTAGTCTTTTTGCTGTCAAAATATAATATTTAGATGAAATATATTTTAGAAGTTAGGGACACTTCAGAATAAATGAGTGTATATATATAACAAGGGGGTAGAACTCACAAGTAGTCCAGAGCCACTGAAGGAATTCTGCTCTATTGAGTAACATTAAGCGTCCAGTTTGGAAGACTGAACAGTAATAACTTCTTATCTAGGAAGGAAGGGAAGTAGTCAGACCATGGTCTTCACATTCGTATGGTGCACCACTGAATTGGATGATAAATTTGCACCTACAAGGAACAGGACATTACCAATCTCTAATGAGGACTCCTTGCTGCTAACTGTGCCACTGAATGGTATCTTTGTTACCTTTTGGATATGCATGACTTGGATTGTTGGCATTTTTTAGTACCAGCCATTTTATCACACTCCTATTAGGTATTTGAATTAAAAATATCCAGAATATCCCACACAACCAGTAATAGACACAGATACTAAATATTATATAGCAGACTTAAGCAAAAGTTGATCCTTATTTCCACATTCTTCTGCCTTCAATAAGCTATGGCATCTTTTTCATATTTGTAATTCCCCATTGGTAGAGATGGACATAAATTCAAAACAATGCTTTGGCATACTTCCCAAAAAATGAGTTCATACCATGAGAAATGGATTCTTAACAGAAAATGCATGTTTGTAATTGGGTTTGGCCTGTTTTCATTTCCACATCATTTATAATTTTGTAACCATGAAGTTTGCAGGAAAAACTCATTGAGTGTTTACAGTGAGACCTTTCCAAAATGCAGTCAGTGTATTTGGTATTTGAAAACACATCCACAGTTCATGAAGCCCCAGAGTGAAAAGAAATCTGGACTGAGTTTTCAAAACTAGAAAGTGGGGATCTGCGCAGAGAATTGGATGTTGGGTTGCACAGCTGCAGTGGACTGTCCCTTGATTGGGAACTGGAGCAACCAGGCAAAAACTGGAGTTTGCCTGCTGCTGTGCTAGTGAGGAGATATTTGCCTACATTACTTCACCTATGCCATGGTATATTTGTTACTTTGAGATGATGTAAGAGATCCTGCTTTCCTAATCATGGGGAATCTGGCTATCTTCTGGGCTGTGCTAGCAAGTGCTTGAGTGGAGAAGACGACAGCATGGCACATTTCTCTTCAAGCAGTGAACAGAAAAAGTGTCTTTACCAAAATGCTTCAAACTTCTGAGCAGACTAATGCTTCTGGCTTGACTTGTGACTTCTGTGTCAGGTCCCTAAGGGCACCTTCAAGCCCTACTGTCCCCAGCAGGCTTCCCAGTGACCTCCATGCACACCAGCTCCACCCAGGGGGCTGGACTCTGTTTTGGCTTAGCCATACCCCACCTCAGCCAAATCTCTGCAGTCTCTGGCCAGGGCTGGGCCCAGCACTTTGGAGAGTTTGTCACCTGGGCTCACTGCTTCACAAAAATGTCAAGGGCTCTTGGCACGCCTGGGATGGCACCCATCAGGGGCATGCATGGCCAGCCCTGGGGTCCATGCAGCACCCCACTCCACAGCCCTCTCAGGGGCAGCCCCGCTCCTGCTGCACCCCGCAGAACATCTGGTTTTGGCAGCAATCCTGAATGAGGAGTGGGGGGGTCTTACCCAAACATAACAAACCCAAACCAACAATGATTTTCCATGCAGACTGTACCTTCTGGTCAGGAGTTTTGGGGGAAAAAAAAGTAAAATTTGCCCCTTTCACTATTGTGATTGTGTTCACAGGCATGACTATTCAGACAGTTTCTGTGTGTCCAAATAGTTTTCTACCATATGGAACTGGAGTTTATTTTGATGTCTGTTTTCTTTTGCACCTTTTTTCACCCTGTTCTTGAAACTTCATCTACTGGTGTGATAGACACATTTCATTATCTCTGAAACCATGGTACTCATAACCAGGGAATCAAGCCCTTGCAGGAGGCAAAGATTGCATCCCTTATAGCTGCTGTTCCTGAATCCTAAATTTTACATGGATTCTGATGGCTTGAGGGCTTCTATCTGAGAAACTGACAGATTGACATATTTTAAAGCATATTGAGTTCACACTCTTCTCTAAACCTGGATGTTTTATTTCCTCAGCTGTTCTTATTTGCTTTACTTAAGGAATAGAATTGTGTCTTCAGTTTTTATTAAACACTGTTTGTAGTCCACAGTTCTAGCCTGCAGTGGACAGGAATATATATTTTCAAAGACCAGATGTAATTAATAAGCTATTACAGCTGATGTAGCAGAGCCATTGCTCATGTTAATTGCCATCTTTTGTTCCATACAACCTCCTGGCCTATTCCTCTCAAAGATCTGCTTTCTTACAGTCTTCTCAAAGGCAGTTTTATGGGATTTTTTATCAAGACAATGCAGCAATCTTTGAGCCTCAATACCGTGCAAAATAATTTACTTTACAAAAATTATAAACAGCTCTTTATCCTGTCCTATAGACTAGAGGGCTGGGAGCTAAAATGATAACATTTGATAGAATACTTCTTTATTGAAAAGTATCTGTGAGTAATCCAAGGGAGTTGGTTGAGATTTGGCTGAGCCACCAATCCTTGAAAATTGTGCTTTGTGAAGAAGAGGGAATTGTTATTCTTCATCTGCATTGAGAAAGGGCAGGTTGCTACAGATCTCACCTGCATGGGGAATGGCTATGTCTCCTGAGGACTGCGTTGATGAGAGATTCAGGTCTGTAGGGCAGTGCTGTGTTACCTGCCCTGCAGCAAAGTGTGTGCCTGGGACACACTCTGCAGTAGTGCAGGGTGCCAAGTGCTTCTCCAAAACACTGAGCACTCTGACCATTGACTCAGGTGGAAAGTGAAGGGTCACATCTCTTTGTATCATCTTACAGGACTAGATCATGACTTTTAGGGGTAACATGTTACTGTTCAGTAGACATCAATTTAAGAACATACTATGCAATGTTTTACACAGGTATCTCTCTGATTCCTTTATGAGGAATAAATTCCTTTATTCCTTTTCCTCTTGTAAATTCCCCTGTAGATCTTATTTGGGCCTCATACTTCTGTTAACCCATCTTAATTCCCATTAACTTCAGAGAGTGTGCCCCACATGAAACAGTGTTAGGACATGGCACAGGTCAATATTGTATTATTGCAGAAAATTACAGCTTGCTTTTTATTTTTCCAATACATTTATTACTGTTGCTTTTTAAACTTTTTGTAGTTTGTATAAGACTCTGAATTTATTTTAAAACTTCTTAGGAGTCTAAGTTAATGTATCAACAATGGTTCTTGTTTTCAGAGTATTACAATTTTTAAGGGCATTATGGCAATAAGATCTTTGTTCCATAAAATATGCTTACATTTTATTTTTCTTAGTTCTTTCCAGATTTGATGTCTTATTAGGTTTTGAGAACTCTCTCACAGCTAGTGAGAAAGTAGTATCCTGTTGATGACAGAGTATTTGCTTCCCATTTTAATGTTTTTGCCTCCACTTCTTTTCTGGGACAGGTATTCAGACATGTATCACCCTCTTGCAGCAGATAGATCTGTTCATTGCAGCCATTTAGCTTTTTTCCTTGGATGGGTATCCTTTGGGGTTTGTGACAAAATGTCATTTAAGGAGGAGATTTTAAACTTGTCATATTTGGAAATCTATCTTAAAAGTAAACATTTGGTTGTCTTTCAGTATACACCTGGCTAAGGTCTGAAGACCATAGCCACTGACTTTTTAGGAGTTAAAGGTAGTGGGGTCTTCAAACTTTCTGGAAATAATTTTGTTTAGGTGTACCCATCTATAAGAGGTAAATATGAAATATTGGCATTTAACCACTTTACTTTAAAGAAAAGAAAGAATAAACCTCTCCCCATATCCAGAATTAATACCTTAAGTATGTTATGTTAGTATTTCCCTCCTTCCAAAAGTTTCAGTGTGTCTATGAGAAGGCTTTTTTGAGTACTGTAAAATCTACAACTTACAGCTACTCAGATGTTAATGCATCAAGTTCTTACCTGAATATAGGTTCTGTATTTAACACTATGTTAAATTAAAGACAGCAAGTTTGCTGAGTCCAGGACACTCTCGGTATGTAGGCTAAATCCACTCTCTTGGCTGTGCTTTCTCAGATATATGTTTGCCTCTGCTTGTCAGGTATGACATGTAATAAGGCAGAACTGGAATTACTTATTGTACCACTGCACTGGGGGTAAAAATGGAACAAGTATGTGATTTCAGTAAAGAATTGTTCTTCATCTGGTTCCCTATGCAAGGTGGTCAAGGTGGCTGTAGGCTGTCTTCTGCAGGGGATGAATGGACAGCTTCACTGATCTAGGGTGATCACTTCAGCCTACAGCTTGGCTATTGTCCCTATCCAGTTGAAGAAGCTACCATAAGCTGATTCCTGTTTCCCTGCAGAGGGAACTGTGGCCTAGAATAGCACACAAACTGCAACATCATCTTACAATGGGTGATGTCCTGTACAACAGGACATCAATGACACACCAGGCCTTGCAGCCTCTTGTCTAAAACAGGCTCCTGCTTTATTATGTCTCCAAACATGTACTCCAAATATACAGAGAGTCATAGATTATCCTGAGTTGGAAGCGACCTACAAGGATCTTCAAAGTTCAGCTTCTGGCCCTTCACAGAACCATCCTCAAGAGGTCACACCATGTGCCTGAGAGTGCTGTCCAGACACTTCTTGAGCTCTGTCAGGCTTGGTGCATGGCCACTTCCCTGGCAAACCTGTTCCAGCACCAAACTACCACATGTGTGAGGGTTAGAAAATCACTTCAGCATAGGATTTGAATGTGATTAATGGACCTTAATCTAAAACGTTGTGTAAGAAAGCCCTAACTGCAAAATATATTGTATGCTTCTCCTGGTATCACCAGTGTATTAGGTGACCCTTAAATGCAAGAGCGTGTAGTGCCACAAAAAATATTGTCAAAGTGATGGGACACCAGGCTATAGGCTGTCCTTTGCCTCAGAAGATCCAGTGTCAGCTCCTTAACCACAGGCTTGCAGGCACTGGGGAATTACTGAGTTCTGCTCTGGCTTCCCAGGATTATTTATGTATTTGGCTAGGTGTCTTCCCTCTTCTGGCTGACTGCCCTACCACCTAGGTTTTTGTTTGATGTTTCTTCTTGCCTGCCTTCCTTCTAGCTTTATGACTCTTGCATTCCTGTCTCTGCTGCAATCCAGGAGTAAATGATGTGGCCCCCACTCAGCTGCTCTTCACTTTCAAGGCTCCCCAGGAAAGTTGTGCTATACCCCCTCGACCCTTCAACAGCTCTAAGCCCACCTCACTTAAAATTTATCCCTTATCAATCAGACTGTCTCTGGAAACAAATTCAGACTCCCAATTCAGAGTAAAAGAGACTGGTGAAGCCCTAGTGAGGGATGAGGACTAAAGCACAGCATTTCTGATGCAGCTGTGAGGAGCTCCCGAACCGATATTGGGCATCTGGTAGATTGCCTTTTGAATTGAAATGTTTAATTTAACTGCAATTTTTAATACCCTGGGACAGGGAACCTAATCTGCTTGTGAAACCTACTCAGGAAGTAATAAAGTGCCTTTCTGGATCACACCAGTGTTGTCAGAACCACGCTACATTCAGAAACGCAGCAGTCAGCTCACCCTGCTCCCACTGCCAACGCTGTGGTCCAAAACCCATTGCCAGCTGGGGTGTGGTGACCATAAAACACTTGGCACCAAGTGCTACATGATCCTTGAGGACACCGGTTTTTGAAAGAGAGGTACTCCTGCCTACTTAGAAGATGCCCAAGGGGTGGATTTTCTTTCCTCACCTCTTTTTTTGTTGTTTATCTCACTACATCTTGTAGTAGACTTTATAGATACAGTGTAAGGGTTTCAACATTTTTAAGGTACCATGAGGATGCTGATAAAATTTGTAAGGGAGAATAGCTGATCTCTCTGATAGTAATATAGTCCAAGTGGAATTGTGTTTCATTTATTATTTTGTAAATTATTTGATTAAATTAACTTTTCTTTGAAACCTGCTATATATAAAGATGTGTCTTTTTCCTACAGAGACTGCACTGCTTTTGCTTCATGTAAGCAATTTCACCTTTTCTTTATCCTTTTCTAGTTGTTCAAAAGAAGAAAAAGTGATTAAAAAATAAAACATGCAGTCAAATAGGAAATGTAATTTCACTCTGGTATAAACAGAGTTGAGGAAGAGATATATGCCTCTTTCTCAGTCCTTACAGGTAATGCGAATATCTGGGAAAATGCATACAAATGCTGCCACATTCCCCAGTCTGCAGTTACTTTTCTAATAGATATGGGAAAAGTGTTAGATGGTTCTTGGAAGATCTGAATTATGATAATAGAAATAATGAAAAACTACAGTTAAATAATAAAACTACAGTTAAATAATATGTTTGCTGACTCCACAGCACTGCAGCTGTGGAGTCAGCAAACATAAAGAATATTGAAAAGCTCTACTGGCTTCTTTTTGTATAAGACAGGGTATTTTGGCAAAAGGCACTACAGAAGACAAAAAGTGATTTCTTACACTCAGAGTTGGCTGGAGCAAGTTTCCTAGGCTGATGTGCCTGCAGATGATCTGAGAAAAGTTTGTTCAGTAACATCAACTTCTGTAATGTGTTTGGAGAAAAGTAAATAGCTTTTGCCTTAGCTGTAAATCAGCAGTTCAGGCTCTTTCTTTTTAGAGAGACAGATTTTTACCACCACATCCCAGTACCTATCTCTCATATTGCTATGCATGATAACTGCCAGGTGATGTCTGTCATGGAAAGCTTGTCTGGTTCTGGCTCCTGCTGCTTTTGCTGCTCTCCCTCAGAGCTTTCTCAGGCAGATTGGGAGTCAGGATTTAGTCCTTTTTAAGAGTGAGAAAACCTGGAGCAGTTTTAATTTCCAGATTCACTCCAAAACAAAATTTAGTGTAGTTTAGTTGTAGGTTTTACCCACAGCCATACTGAGCATTTATCAGTCCTGGACATCACTTTCTTAGAAAATAAAGATTAGAGAGAAAATGGAGCTTAATCACCCTTTAAAACAGGCTACATTGCAGCCCAGCTCCTCAGTTGCAGTGCAATAGGGAGAATTAATTATTTCCTTACAGCTGGCCCATGTTTGCTGTCCTGAAGCCCCTAAACTAAGAAAGCAGAGTAGCCGTCCTTCTAAATTGAAAGAGATGGCAAAGTGCCTCCCAGCTTGCTCTGGTCTGTATAACTGGTGTGTAGTTTCAGATTAAGAGAACTAATCTGTAGAGACAAAGTTAATTGGAAATATATACCTAGCAGCCATTGTTATAGGGTAACTTCATTGTTAGTTTGTTGGGTTTTGTTTGGGTTTTTCTTTCCCTTGAAGCATAATTCATCTAGTTTGCTGGATCTCTAGACTGCCCCATCTAGTATACAGGGCAGTCTATTTGTTTTCCTGAAATTAGTTATGCCACTGTGACAAGTAATAAGTTTTTGTCTAAACTCAGAGCTTAACTGATTTTACCTGAAAAATGGTAAGCTGAGAGCATATCTGAAAAATACAAGTGTTATAATGACAGTGCCCTGTTAATTCAGTGTTACGCATGTCTTGCTTGCCAAGATCAGGGGAGTTTCATGTTAATTTTTGATAACACGGTAAAGTCTATTTTCTCTAGTTTATGTTTGAGTAAAGAATTAAACAGAATATGAACTTTTAGGAAGCTCAGAAACCAGAATGAAATGCTGAAGCAAGTTTGTATCTGTCCTTTATACTTTATCTTTTGAGATGGATATAGATCATGCAAATCTCACTATAATAGTACTTGAGGTTGGCTGACTTTTGAATGCTTAATCTTTTGACCTTTATGATGTATTAATGTTTTCAACATATTTATCTAAACTTTTAAGGAGAAGGCATCTCAAATTATGTGTGGAGGGGGAAAAAAAGAAAGGAAAGAAATCTGGAACCAATAAACTTGTGGAGCTTGTAAATTCCTTCTTTCCATGTTATTCATCCTGAAGAGGGTACAGGCTCTGCTTCTTAGAAACAAAAATGCAGACAGAGGAATGGGACACTTAATGAGCATAATATATCTGGAGGCTTCAGACTGAGGACAACCTGTGCTAAATATCTGCCTTAAATTCTTTCCCAAAATGAAAGGTTCCTACTACAAAACAGTCAAAATTAGTGGAAAATTAATCAAAACCTGACTGGAGGACACTGGCCTTCAATGAAGGTTATGTCCATGTTAACTTTGCTGTGACTGTCATAGTTCAGGAGGTATAATCTGTGTGGAAAACATTTTTTTTTCTTTTTCTTTTTTTTTTTAACCATTTCCACTTCAAAGTGGATGAAAGAACACTGTAAAAAGAGACTTAGGAAAATCATCTAGGAGCAAAAGCCACAGAGAGGAAATTTGAAGCCACAGAATACTTTTTTAGGAAAACTGAGCACATGAAAACAGGAAAGGAGATGATTAAACTGAAAATATTTGGCAACCTTAAGTATAATAGACACCGGTAATCTTTTGCTGATGTGTTTATTGTATGAACTGCACAAGAACAAGCTGAGTATATGCAATACATGTCACATTTCAAGTGTGAGCCAGATTATGTGTGCATCATTTATGATTCCCATCAATGTGTGTTTTCTCACCAATGCTCCCAAAATCCCTGTGGAATATGGAGACTATAGAATTGAGACTACAAACCTTAAGATTCAAACACTTCATCAATAAGGCAGGGTGAGCTGCTCTACCATTCATGCATCTCTTCCTATGGGAAGTGTCATAGAGCCGTGAAGCCTGGACTTCATACTGGGGTCTCTTGTTCAGCCTCAAAGAAGTACAGTGAGAAGACATCACTGCAATAAATCAGGGGGATTGTATTATTTGTCAGTTCTATCAAAGGTTGATAATTGTTCTCTGTGAGTTGGGCATCTGAATTACCTTATCTATAGTGTTTACCCCTTAAAGCACAGAAAGGAAGGCAACCTGTGTACCTGACTCTGCTGCTTTTGCTCTTTGCTCATACCCCTGAGCGTAGCTACAGCTGATTCTGTAGCATGGTAGCATTTCATTGTTTTTAAAATAAATATCTATAAATTAAAATGGATTTTGTTTATCTTAGAGGCAGTTTAAGACAACAGAAAGGAAATACTGGAAATTCTTAGAAATGTTGGAAGACAAAAATGCTTGAACATATTCCCAAAGATTTTATACCTTTGAGATTAACTGTATCTTTGAAAGGAGGAGATTTAACCCAACTCCATGGGTCCAGTGGCTTCACAGGGATAATCTGCTGCTGTCAGAGGAGAAGGATTATGTTATTTCATTACAGGGGGTCTCCATCTTTTTAACCCATGTTCCTGAGAGATGACTGAGTGTCTCTCCCGTATAAGCGTTTGGGGATTTCCAGGAGGAAACCCCATACAGCAAAACTGGCTCATGACACTACATGCTTGGGAACCCTAACTCTACTTCCAAAGCCTCACAATTTTTCCATCAACAGTCACAGCACAGTGATTTATGTGGGATCAGTACAGTGAGGAGCTGACAGATGTGTACTGCTCATTATATCCTCCTACTTAGGTGACTCCCAGACCAGGTTACCCAAGAGGACTCTGGGGAGTGGACAGGGAAGATACTGAGCTCTGGCTACCAGCAGGACACAGCCAGACACTGCCCCTATCTCCTTGCTGAGAAAAAGTTAAATGTTTTTCCAGTTATAGTTTCAGGTAAAAGTTAACCAGGGACAAAAACATCTAATCCCAGCGTCACTGGAATCGCAGATGCTTGGGTCCCTTTTAAACCCCATGAGTAAGTGATGTCATTCCTGATGGAAACAGGCAAGTTCCCCTTGCATCAAGATTTCTTTAGAGTCCCCTACAATCTGAGTTGTAAGCCCGAGCCTCTGTATCTCTACAGAAAAGAAAAGAAAGCCAGATCACAGGGATGCTGAACTGCAAAGAGAACATGAAGCTGTTTTGTGTGGAAGGGCCAAGACTCTGCCTGGCACTGAGACAGGGGTGTGCTTCAGATCTCACCAGCCTATGCTTGGCACAGCACTGAAGGGCCCCAAGCAGAGAGGTTTAGGAGTTAGTTATCCACATGTTCCTTCTCCCCAGGGCAGCACTTTGTTTCAGCCACAGGGAAAGCAAGAGCACTTTTGGATCATACAGACCAATTTGCTAATGAGAAAATTCTGACCCTAATGAGAAGTGAGTAGTCACATTAATGCAGGAGGATATGTTGAATGTCATCATGTATTATCAAATCCATTGTCGTAACCTTTAAATTCCAGTTATCTCTTCCTGTCCGACCAAATCTGCCTAAATTCACAGACCAACTCACTGATTGCAGACCACAGTGCTGTCTGTGGATGTTTGCTTTTCTCTGAAACCAGCTTGCACATCCCCCTGTAACGCCTCGAAAACCACCTCTGTTCTAGCCATCAGTTGTAAGGTGAAGTATGAAGCATTGAAAGCACAAACTGCTTTCAATTTCCATCGCCAGTTTTCTACGTTAGACTTTAATTCTCAAATTGTATGTTCACAGTTGCAGTCAGTAATGACTACAGAATTTCTATTGCATTAACTGTAGCAAACTGAAATCTAATACCTCTGAAAATACAAAAAATAAATCAGGTGTTATACAAATAAAAAAAATATTTCTGAATGGAGCCCAGCAACTCTCCTCTAATTACTTTAAATTTCAGTGTACAGAAAGTGTGTTGAGTGACAAGTCAATTTATTTGCATGCTGGAAAAGTTCGTGTTCTAGGCATGTGTTTATATGACAACAGCTTCGAGCATATGCTTTTTATTTTTCCCAAACAGACAGATGATTTTTTTTCTAGAGGCTCATAATAGGTTTTCTGCTCATATGCTACAGTTAGCACACATTTTCCTTATTTACAGTTTTGTGGGTGTAAATCTACTGTTCTTGGAAGATGTTGGATTGACAGTCCTGCAAGACACTCCAACTTGCCCTGCTATGTTCCTTAATCCTAACCTGATGAAAACACCTCCTGGGGAGAGAAAGATCTTTGCTCTTCAGCCCCTGCTGGTACCTGGCTTCTTCACTAAAGGCTGCCCACAAACCTAGCCAGCAAGACCACTTCTCGGGGTACGCAGGGTGGTTTGCGCATCTGCTTGGAGAAACTGGTTGAAGATTTTTTTGTTTACTAATCTGTTAATTCTATAGACACAAAAGCCTGAAATTCAGTTTTCTTGAGCATACTAGAAACTAGGATATGTCTCAAAGAATAATTTTGCATAGAGCTGAATTAGCCTTATAAAATTCAGTACTTTATATAGATTTCTAAAAGAGTACCAATGTCCTTGTTTTATAGAAATATTTCCATTTCACTAAGACATATTCTAAAAAGAAAAAAAAAAAATGATTGCCTACTTCTCTGCTAAGCTCCAGGTCCCTTTCACAATGATCACAATCAAACATTCAATTACGCTAGATTTAAAACCATTTTTTAATAGAAGGAAAACTGCCTTACAGATGCGTTAAACCAAACCACAGCTTGGGGCTAGAATTTGATGGGATGAGTCTTCATAAAATTCAACCTTAAGAAGATGCAGGAATACCTTTTGGAAATAAGTAGAAATTGAGTATTCTGTTCTTTACTTGGTTTTTAAAACTCAGTCCCTGAGACAGAGTGTGGTCCTTGCCTTGGCAGCAGTTCAAATCAGCTGAAATAAACCTGGAGGTTTCATTTTGTCTGGCTTGCCCAAGAGACAACTCTGATCCATATGGAGACTGAATATAAAGCATGTAGGCATGCAGTGACAAAAGGTGCCTACGGGAAGCAAAGGGCAAGAAATCAGGATGGGTCAGCTGAGTAAACATCAAAGACTCTCAAATAACCAACAGAAAAGTAAATATTCTCAAGCAAATGGGATATGCCCATAACACCATTGAGATTTTATAGAAAACATTCTTTGAAAAGAGTTCTGCTGGGGTGTCTCTATTTGTCTTTCCCTTTCTGGAATATTGAATTAAAATGGCCTGTTTGCTCTGTAAGTTCATCAGTTCTTGCTACTCAGTCCCCAGTGCAGCCTCTTGACACCTCAATTATCTCTTCAGCAACTCCTGATAGTACCACAGAAGTTGGCATTGCCCATCTGGATATTTCTAATACACCCCACCATGAGACTTGCTTAGCAAAATACATGCAGGTACAGAGGATAAGAGGTATTTATCCATAAAAGGACTGTGCGAGGTCTAGGAATTAAAATTCACTTAAACCCCATGAAGGCAAGAAGTAATGCATTTAAGGATTATTATCTGAGAGTATTAAAGGAACATATTTTAAAGACAAAAATCCCTACATGATTTCTATTGCTTCATTTCCTGCAGAAATTAAGATGAAAGATTAACGTACCTGTTCATTTCAAGGGCTCAAGCCCCTAACTTTGGCATTCTTTGGTAATGGCAAAACTGGTGTGAGCCATATATGACGTAATCACTGCTTATTCTAATTGGTTGGGAGGTTTTTTGTATGTCAGTGTTGCTCTGGCTTAGGCGGTGATATCTCTAGTGTGCTGCACATGGGAGTTGATCATTTTGGTTGCATGAGGAACCACCCCAACAGCTAATTTAGTCACTTAATATCTGGCATGAGTGGTGGGATGAATGAATGCTGCTGGAGGCTAAATCTCCTTTCACAGCTGTAGCAGAAGGGAGGTTCCCAAAAGCACATGCCGTAGCCTGTGATTTCAGGCTAAGGCATAGCAACTTTCTGGAAGCACAGTGGGACAATAAAAGATGTGCTAAATATACAAGTCCGTGGAAGGCAAATAAAACATATGAGTTTTCTTTTGGCTGCTGGTGGTGGTTGGTTGATTTTGCTTGGGAAACAAGAATCTGACCCTGAAGCTGTTTTTTGCACCTCCACCTATCCCTGCTGCTTGTTATTCCTGTTGCCACTGTTTAGACAAAGAAAACATAGGATTTTTCCCATGTAACTGTTCCAATACCAGGTTATCGTTATAGTTACATTACCTTTTGTGCAGTGGAGCGTCTTTTTTCAATCTTATTCGTGTCTCCAGCAGATGTGGGTGCTTGAGGGCAGGCAGGGCCAGCAAGCCAGTGGACTGGGCTGCCATAGCCTCTGCTGAGCTGGCAGCAGAGAAACCCACAAGCTGTGGGTTGCTCCTGCGTGGGTGCCACTAGAAAACCTTGGAAATGTAAACCGTGGAAACCAAAGATAAAGGGTATTAATGTGAAAGAGCTCGTGAATGTTATCTATCCCACAAAAAAAAAAAGATATAGTTTAACAAAGATGTCTTCTTCCCTTCTCCCGCTGCTTCACAGAAGTCGAGGTACCAAGGTTTAGTTTCCGTGGTCCCGTTCTCCAGCCACTGGCACGGCCTCTCGAAATTGGCGGTACCTGGGAGTGAGGCTGAGCCTTGACAACTCCCACTGCTGCCCCATCCGCGCCGCTTCTTGGCGTGGTGTTTGCAAACACCGCCCCCCACACAGTTCCCCGAGGCGGGGCACACCGCTTCGACACCGCAGAGCACCCTCCCCGAACCTCCCTGAGGTTTCTTGGCCGCTGCTTTTTCCGACGGCGCGTACAGAATCCCGCCCGGCTGTGCGGCGACACACAGGCGCCCCAGGGAGCTCCCAGCATCGGAGGCACTGCGGAGCGGGCTCTGGGGGATACTAGGGACCGGGAGGGAGCCGCAGCCCTGTTCTTCCATGTCCCTCCGGCTGCAAGAGCTGGGCGGGGGTGGCGAGCGGCCGGGATTAACTGTGGGAGGTTACTCCGAGGCTCCGGAGCCCGGCAGGCAAATTTCACAAAGTGATAGCACAGCGTGTGCCTGTGTCCCCCGTGTCCCCCCGTGGCGCTGGGGCATTCCACGGGAACTTCGCCCCTCGTTGCTGGAGTATCCCCGGCGGCGGGGACAGCCTTCCCAAAAGCCCGAGAACACCTTACGTCCCTGGCGCGGCGGACTCGTTCAAAGATCACCACGGGTGGGCGTTTGCTGAAATGCTAAGTTGACGGGCACGGGGAAAAGCGACCCGAAACTCTCTCGGTGCATCGAAGCGGACTCGGGAACCCATCGCTCCGTGACCCTGCGGGTGGGAGTACAGCATTTCACCCGGCAGCGAAACTCAGGACAGCAGGTTACACGGCCCGGGTAGGGAGGAGGCATCCCGCTGTCCTTGCCACGGGAGAAGCGGGGGATAGGACGGGCAGCCGCGCCGGGAGAGGTTCCGAGCCCCTCGCCGCGGAGCCTGGGCGCTCTGCGGAGACTGTTCCCGCGTCTGCGGGTCTGTGTGTCGCCGGGGTCAGTGACTGAAGCCTGGAAGTGCCAGGTGCACTGGCCGAAGGGAGCCGCTTTCAGTGTTTCCCCGGGTAAGACAAACCGACAAAAAACAAAAAAAAAAAAAAAAAAAAAAAAAGCTCCTCGTCGCGTTGCAAAATTGCGTTCATCGGGTTTTGCGGCAAGAGTCGTCTCTGCTTTTTACCAGTCATTCCCCCTAATGCCGCGAAAACAGAGAACCCTCAGGCGAGCGGGAGCAGCCCGAAGGACTTGCCAGTCAAATCCCTGTAAGCCGCGAGAGCACCGCCTGAACGCGAGTTCCCCTGGCCTCGGTGAACCGTCGATGCTTTTAATTAAACGCAGCTAACCCTTTTTGTTAAAACCCTGCCGAGAAGGGTTAGGTTTTTACTTCTCGGGAGGCAGACGGTGTGTGTTTGCCGCTGAGCATCAGACTCTCCGACCAGAGCAGGCAGTCTCTAAGTGCACCCCTGCCAGATCTGCAGGCACGAAGCATCTTGACAGGGAGAGACGTGGGGGTATCGCGCCAGTTTGTTATCAATCCATTAAAGGAAAGACACGGGGGGCAGGATCTTGACCACTCTCCGGGACCGACAGCCCACTTGCTGCAGACACCCCAACTTTATCGAGGCACCTGTGCGGCTGCTGTGCAGAAAGCGAGGAGGGGGTGCAGAGCCCGACCCTTGACGAGAGAGCAGGGAAGGGGCTCACGAGGGGCAGGGGTGTGTGAGGCCGCTGCCCCGGGCAACTACGGCGCACGTGCCGTCGAGGATCGCAGCGACGTTCCCCTCTGGGCTGGGGGGCGCGGGCGAAGGGACGCTCCGCAGCTTCCCGCGGGGCTCTGCGGGACACCCCGCTGGGGAATTCACGTTAGCAAAACGCCTTCGTGCGGGTCCGGTAGCCTCCCACGGGCGGAACGGGTCCTCCGTGGATGTCTGCGCTGTCTTTAGAAAGTCCCAGGAGTTTATTTAATAAAGATCTGAAAACGAGAAACTCGCCTCCTCCTATTTTCGGGGGGGGGAGAGGGGGAGGGCGGGTGGGGGTGATGGGGAGGAGGGTCGATGGCCACAGCCCTGAGTCTTAGCGGGTGTAGTATGGCCAAGGCGAGGAATCCCCTGCGCCCCGCTGCTGCCCGTCCCGGCACTGTCGTCCCCGCGGTGCGCGCAGCGAGCGCGCAGGCAGCGAGCAGAAAGCGGCCGCGGCGACGGGCGGGCAGCGGTAGCGCAGGGCGGGCAGCGCTCGGGCAGGTGCCGACAGTGCGGACGGCGAGGGCCCTGGTACGGCAGCGGCGGTACCTGCGGCACGGGAGGGTTCTGCAGCGGGGAAAGCCCCTGCCGCTCCCCTTTGCTGTTGGGAGCACGCCGGGCCGCGACAGCGAGCGATCAGAGAGCCCTCGAGCTGGGGGTGAGCCTGGAGTCACGGGGGACGTGCCGTGGCCCCGCTTGGCAAGCGCTGGGCCTGCTTACCCTCACTGCTCAAACACAGTCTGGAGCACGGTGCAGGCTCGCTGCTTGCTTCGCTGAGGTCTTCGGAGCCGCTTGGATGGGGGATAAGCTGGAGGAACCAGAGGAGGAGTTATTTGATCTATTTCCTAAAGCGAATGATCCTTCGTTTTGCTTTTTCTTTCCTTTATTTTTTTTCTTTGTTCTCTAAAGTAATCTTTTATTAGAAACGAGTACCCAAGATAAATAAATGCGGGCAGGTACATCCTGCTTCCCCCGCCTGACCCATCACTCCGATGACGTGGGGAAAGACTGGCGAAGGAGCGGGCGATACGAACTCCACCGGGAAAAAAAAAAAAAAAACAAAAACCAAAAAAACAGGGGATGTAAAAAGAAGGACTTACAGCAAAGCCTCTATCTCAAGACCCAGGGGAGGAGTAGTCAGTAGGTTACCGGGAGGAGTAGAGATTAAGTCTACATTTACCCTACTCAAAACTAAGAAGCATCCCAGAATCTGTGCCACCGAACAGCAAGGAGGCTTTCAAAATACCCCTTTATTGGGTAAAAATTACTCCGGGCATCTCTACCTCCCTCAATTTCTCCCCCTCCGCTCCCCTCCTGCACGTCAAAACCTGCCGAGGAGCACAAAATCGGCCTAGTACTGCCATGCACCTCCACGGAGCAGGCCTACAGGTTTTCCTGTACTTCTGGGATTCCCTGTTGTAAGCTCTTAAACAGAATATTGAAACAATTTTGCTTTTGGTGCCTGTTCTTGCCTTGTAGCTCTGGCACTAAACAAATAGGAAAAGTGTGTTAAAGGGAGGCTACGGTTACAGCATCTTGGCCTGACATTCCCACATATAATTAAAACCATAGCCACAATAATACATAAATAAATAACAGCAAACAGAAGGATCCGTTCCTGTTCCAGTCGAAATCAACTGTTCTGGCTCTGTCACTGTGTTATTTTGTTGGAGCAGTCTACGTCGTTCCCTCCTAATTTTATTTTAATTTATTTTAATAGGAGAGACAACAGGGAAAGAAATTATGCATTTGGGTTTTCTTCTTTTAAGTCCATGTTTAGTTTTAATTTTCCTGTATTTTAAAATAAGCACGTTGGCTGCAACGTGTTTGATCTTTGCAAGAAGGAAGTCTATATTGTAAAGGAATGCGCAGCAGTTTGGTATGAAAATGGGGTTGTGACTCACAGCTGCAGGCAGAAAAAAAAGGTGTTGTGGTGTCAGCCAGAGGTGTTCGGTCTAATAACTCAAGCTGTAAACTGTATCCTCTAAAATTACTTACGTAGTAAATCATTCAGGGGTTAAAAAATAGACTGGAAAGCGTAAGAGAGGAAAAAAAAAATCTTTCAGAAGTTCCCTTCATGAAAATTATTTGCAATGATGGGAATTAGGAGTTTAATATTTCCCACATTTTCTTAAACGTCTGATACAGTTAATTGCCCTTGTATAGCCGATGGTGTATACTCTCGGTCGCTCGCGAAGCAGCAGAAACTTGTTTGGGGATAACCGTTTCATTGACTGCTTTACCCGATTTACAGTTAATTTTGACCATCTAAAAGAGAAAAAAAAAAATCCGAGAGTGAGTGTTTCGTAATCATTCAGTACCTCAGCAAAAACCCTCCGAAAAGAGCCTCCTTTGCCCGCATAGTCGAGCAGTCGAGGGCAAAGCGCCTCTGACATGCCTCTCTCCCTGATACACGCCGAGACACGGCATGTTTCCATCTCTCTTTGCCTCACGTAGGTGTATCTAGTCTGGCAACAGCTGAGAAACTGGGGAGGCTTTGAACGCAGATCTCTCTTCCAGCCTAACTGCTTGGTTTGCAGCAGCCCGGTCCGGGAGGAGAGAGAAAAAAAATAACCCCCAACTTCGGTGTCATCTCTAGCTGCGAAAGAATAGAGCGAGTAACGAAGCAGGAATCCGAAAGGTGCTTCCTAGGTCGAGATGTTGCCTTTCAGAAGAGCTTTCTTCGTTTCCAGCAGCGGTTGCCTTCACTGAAAAGGAGATGCTGGCCGTGACTTTCGGGTGGTTGCGCCTTGTGTGATGGGGAAAGTAACTTGTTAGGAAGATTTCCAACGGGAGAGACATTGAGTGATTTGGGGGAAAAAAATAAGCAAAATAAGACAAAATAAAATAAAATAAAATAAACCTGGGGAAAATGCCCTACAGAGGTCGGCAAATGTTCGCAGTGGAAATAAGAAGTCAGCAACAATTAAAATCTGGAAGCCACGTTCATTAGTATTCAGCACATAGGATCTAGCTTTTATGTTTATCTTTCTCCGCGGATCAATATTGTAGCAGCATGTGCCGGGAACAAGCAGAAATCTGGCCACTGCATGTGGCTGACCTTTCCCTCTCTCCCTACAGGTCAGATCGTCTTCATCAAAACAGGTCAGATCGTCTTCATAACTATCATCACCTAATGCAGCCACAGCCACGGCTCTCATTAAAACTGGTATTTAATATAGGCGCTGTGACTAGATATCAAAGGAGAAGGGGTGTTTGCCCACACAGAGGAATTAGTAGTCTAGGAAGAAGAAGGGAAAAAAAAGTTGGAATGAAAATTGCTCCTTTTTTTTTTTTTTTTTTTTTTTTTTTCCGGCCGCAAACTGCTGTTCACCGAGATCCAGCCCGAACGCGCGCACAGACCCAGTCTCCTGCGGGGGCTCTGCGGCCAGGAGCGCTGCCAGGCAGCAGCTCCAGCCGAGCTCCGCCGCCCCTTCGGGCCGGCCCCCCTGCCCCTGGGACACCCCGGCCGCGGCCACCCACGGACCTGCGGCGGCCGGGGAACGGTGCGGGGCCCCAAGTCACTCGCGCCCGAAGGACCCCCGCCGAGAGGTGTCGGGGAGTCCCCCACCCGCGGCCACCAACCCTGCCCGCCTCGGGACGGGTACTTCCCGCGGGCCCTGCGGCCGCCCCCAGCCCTCTTCGAGGAGAGATGCCGCGCGTATAGAACACCCACGCAATCATTTACTGGCGCTTGAGTTACTTCCCACCCCCCTCCACCGCTTCAATTGCCGATTATTTCCTTTTTAACACCAAAAGAGCGTCCTTCCCCCTTCGGGACACAACAGCTGATCCCGCGCGTGGGGCCGCGGTGCGGCGTGGGGGCCGCTGGAGGAGTTCTCGCTCAGCTGCAGGTCCCGCCGCTCGTCCCCGCCAGTTCCGCCTGTGCTCGTCATTGAAAAGCGCTTGGGACCACGGGCGAGGGACACGGGAGAACCTGCTCGTGTTTCCTGACCTGCGAGGAAGTTGGATCGGCGGTCCGTTTGGTGCTGCGCATCCTCTTCTCGGGACAGCAGTTAGGCAGCCTCTTTGAAGTATTATTAAAGGAATGAAAACTCTGGCGAAGGTCCTCTCTTCTGCTCCTTCCTTTCCTTTCCTTTCCTTTCCTTTCCTTTCCTTTCCTTTCCTTTCCTTT
>NW_020884872.1:39377883-39383018 GCF_003945725.1 Corapipo altera
TTCCTTTCCTTTCCTTTCCTTTCCTTTCCTTTCCTTTCCTTTCCTTTTCCTCACAAGTAATAAAGGCAGAGAAACCCTCCAGAAAATTAAAAAAAAAAAAGAAAGAAAGAAAAGAAAAGAAAGGAAATAATAAAAAAAGAGAAAACCCAATGCACTGGGAAAGACTTGCACTTTAGGACAGAGGGGGGCACCGTGCCCTGCAGAGTGGGACAATAGTTCTTGCTTGCTCTACTGGTAATATGCAGCTCCTTCCCTATCCGTCTGGTTCGGGGGCAAAGGAAAAAAAAATTAAAATTTAAAAAAAAAAATAAAGAAAAAAAGAAAGAGAGAAAAAGAGGAGAGGGAAAAAAGAAAAGAGGTGGGGGAAAAAAGCGACTCACGAGATTAAACAACACCAACCAAAAGCAAAAATACAACCGTGAAAATATGAAATAATAATAAGATGAAAAATAAAAAATATACATACGTCGTTATGCTCGGGAGCACGTCTAGGGTGCACGTGCGGCTGGGGAGATGTTTGGGGAAGCCTGCTATGTCTTCATAGCGGGCAGGAAATGCGTACGAGTTTCTGAAAACAAAGAGGAAACTTAAAAGGCTGATACGGGTTTGGGGGGCACTACCCAGGGCCAAACGAAGGGGGATGCAGCCCGGGCTACTGCCCCCGGGCACCCGCGGCCGGGGTTTGGCCGGGCAGGGGCAGCTCCTTGCCTGCTGCCGAGCCCCGCCAGGACCCGCAGCGCCAGCGGCACCGCCAGGCTCGGCAGCCGTTTCGCGCTCGGGTTCGGGCGTGAGTTCCTGCATTTTATTCTATTTCGGTTTGGGCTGTTGTCATCTCTGTTTGTTTGGTGGGCCGTTGGTTTGCCTTTGGGTTTGGGTTCAGGGTTTTTTTGTTTTGCACCACCAGCTGCAACACAAAGCCACTAGAGCAGCCAAACCAGGTGAAGCAGAGGATTTTATTCGGTATCGGCCGCGGGGGCAGGTGAAGGCAGAGCCCTGAGCTGCCTTCCAATTGCGGCTGCGGGGGAAAGCACAACCTGTTTTATGGACGGAGCCTGAATTTTTCTGGCTTGAGGAGGAGCGCATGAGGAACGAACAATTCCCAGGGAAATCAATCCACCTTTTCAGAGTGTCTCCAGGAAGACTTAGGAGAGAATTTTATTATTAACAGTAATACTAACAATAACAATAAAAATTAAAGGCACGGCTACACGCTGCTTTTCACGGTATAAAGGAAGAATCACGCCGCCGCGGGAGAGCCGGCCAACTGGGGCTGCCACAGCCGGGCACGGGGTGCTGACAGAGGGGCAGTAACCTGCACCCCGCTACCCACCGGCGGCGAGGGCCGTGGGGCCGGGACGACCCGAGAGCCGTCGGGGCAGAGCCGTCGGGCGTAGGGGATACCAGTAGGGCCATCCGCCCCCTGCGGCTGGGCACGGAGGGATGGAGGAGTGCCAGGGGAGGGTGGGAGCTGCCAGGGAAGCCCCCGGCCTCCCTCCAGTTTGGTACCCAGGTTGCCTTGAGGGCCAGGGCAGGGAGGTTTGGCTAGCTCAGGTTCAGTGCGGGAGACAAACTGGGTTGGGGGGGGAAGGGGGTTGGGGTGAGGGGAGCGAGATGGAGGAAGGAGAGGGAACAGGAAGGGCACAGAGAAGGACTTAAGCGCCAGCAATCCCTGAGCCCAGGCCACCCGCGCACAAGGCTGCGAGGCAGATCTTGATGCTCTTCCCCCCCACCCCCGGAAAAAAACCCCAAACCCTGAACCCGATGAATTACCACTCTCCCTTAAGAGTGACGGGGATGGGCCGGGGTCAGGGCCCCGGGGGAGGCGGGCGGAGTGCTGGATGCGCCAAGGCCAGGGTCAAGTTCAAGGCCAGCCCGGGTAGGACAGGGAAGGGGGGGAGCTTACTCACGGCCACGGCCACCACGGTCCCATCGCTGGGCCTGCCGGAGGAGAGGCATCCCTGCCCGAGAGACACGACCTGCCCTTTGGCCAGGGAGGCTGCTTGCCCCGCGCACCCCCGCTATCAGGGGTCGAGGAGAGGATCACCCCTGGGCTGTCCTTAAGCCAGAACGGCTCCGAGGGAATGGAGAAGGGGAGCCCAGATCCGGAGCGCTTCTCTCCAGCCGGAGCTAGCCCACCGGGGCGGAAGACAGCAAAGCGGGTTTGGTCACCCTTGGGCAGGGCTACCCGTGCGCCCCCGGGCCCGGGAGGGAATTTGGGCAGACGGTGGCTGGCAGGGACTGGCTATGAAGCGGGATCCCCGTTTGGTTTTTCGGCTGAGGGGAGGCCGGCAGGACAAGGAGGGATCCTCGCAGCTGCATTTCCCACAGATGTCTCCAAGGGGCAGGCGGCATATGCCAATGATTTTAATAAATATTTTTTTACGTAATATTATTACGGAACATAAATTAGGTTTTAATAGTCGCTTGATTACCCGAAGAGCTGCCGTGTGCGCGGGGATGGCCGCGCTGGGAGGAGCACAGCCGCCGAGGAAGCTTCGGCTCCGCTTCCCATCTAAACTTCCTTGTCAGCAACGGGACGGAGCAGAGTGTCTTTCCCTCCCTCCTCCCCTTCTCCTGGGTGCGGGTAACCCCCACTTCACCCCAGAAGTGATCAGGGCCCCGTGTACCCTCCTCTCCCCACCCAACTACCTCATACCGACTCGAGACATCTGTATTGATATTTGAATACGCAGGACAAAGCCCGAAAGACCCAAACCGACGAGTGGCCCTGGGGGGAGTAAGCGATGGGCTCGCCGGGTGTGAGGAGCAGAGGGCTCTCCCCGACTGCACGAGCCGTCGCTGAAGGCAGCGCAGCCACCGCAGGGCGCTCGGAGCCCGACTCACAGCGCTGCCTCTTCGCAAGGCGTATTTCGGTGGCTTGACAAGGCCGAACTTTTTTACTTTTTTCCACTACATCCTGGCTGCTGACACACTCGCCTTGGCTGTCCCGGTTTGGCGAGCTGTGCCCGGAGAGCTGCTGTCTGCCGGCCCCACTCGGGCGGCTCCGACGGCCCGCGCGGAGCGAAACTCTGGGTCAGCACCCCGGGAAAGTCATCTCCCGGCGGCTCTCAGTCCCTCCCTGAACACATCTGACAGTCCAAACCGCTCCCTGGGCTGAAAATAAAAAAAATAAAGAAAAAAAAAAAAAAAGGAGAAAGAGAGGGGGAAAGAAACCTCGAAGGAGAAGTGTAAGCTCTCGGGCATCACAACTTTCTCCTCTCCAGGGTTGAATGGAGGCTGCTAAAAAGACGGGAGGCGCAGAAGGACACGATCTACGGCTCAAAGCAGCCGAGCTCAGCTCCTAGTCATTGCGCCTCCACCTCCGTACCGAAACGCCCCGTTTTGTCACCCTGTAATGAGCTCCCAGTCAGACACGCACCGGAGAGAGAAGGGTGAGCGCGAGTAAGGCAGGAGGCGGAGGAAGCTGTGATCTCGCCGTGTAACTCTTACTAAAGGAGATCCTGCCTTGCAAGTTATTTGGGGAATATGCACGTCTTCACCCTTTTCTTTCAACTCAGGCTTCCTAAAGTATTGGGTGGCTTTGTAGCTTTTTTGTTGTTGTTTTGTTTTGGTTTTGTTTTTCTGTACGGGGGAGCCCAGCTGGAAGATATCCTCCTGGTCCAGTAACTCGCGGATGTTTTAAAAGCATTTGTTTTGCAGTCGCCACTCAGCCCAACACATGAGTTACAGCAGGTTTCAGAAAGCCCTTGGCATAAGAAGGAAACAGCTCGTGCAGTTTCAACACGTTTTATTATATTTCTGTATGCATTACTCTCAAAACATATCACAAGAAATGATGAAACCACTTAAACCTTCAAATAAAAAATCTGAAACAGTTTATGCTCACAATTGTACATATTTATAGTTAAGAAACATTCTTTATAAATACTGTTTCCTCTGTAGCAAGTTAATACCATAATTTAATTACAAATGGATAAATATGGTAACAGGTATTTACAGGAGGAAGGGTGTTATTACAGAAAAGCTAACGGCACAACGTTTATTTTTCCTCACAATCTTCCGAACAGGAACTAACAAATTGAACTTGCAAAAGCACTAAAACATCACATATAAACCCAGCTAACAGAAAAATACATTCACAAGCGTTGTTGTTTGTGTGAGTGTCTGTAAGTAACAGAATGGAGACTTTGGCACGGTATTTCTTCCCCAGTCTATAGTTGAAATACAGTTTACAATCAAGTTGCCTCTTAAAAAGGAACACAATATTCAAGATATCACAATTACAAAAGAAACAATTTTTTTCTTCCATGTTACTTTGTTTAAAAGGGTGAACTAAAAAGGAAGAAAAGAGGGAGGTGGGGAAGGAGACCAGGACAAAAGAAAACAAGTCCTTCACTTTCTCAGGGAGGGAGGAAGATGGGAAAAAAAAAAGACTTAAAAAAAAAAAAAAAAAAAAAAAAAAAGGAAGAAGAAAGGGACCAATCCGCGGTTTACAAACGGGACGAACTTCTATACACCGAGAATCCAGGAAAACCTCGTTCCCCACCTCGCCGGAGGAAGGAGAGGGCCGCTATATACACAGTTCGTAGGGCGGGAGGGCGCTGGCTGCTCCGGGCGGGGAGGCACAGGGGCCGGAGGAGTTTAAGTCTCTGATCTTTTGTCTGAAGGCTCTGGAGGGAGAGTTTCTTTCCACCGGCTTGGGAAGCTTTTTATTGGGTGATGTGTTGGTGGCGTTTGGGGTTGGTCTTTTCCCCTCTCTCTCTCTCTCTCTCCCTTTTCCGTTCCTCTATAGATTTACCCATTCTTTTATGTTTTTCGGCACGTACATTTTAGAATATTTTTTGCTGGTTCGAAACGTTCTCAAAAAGAAAAAAAAAAAAAAAAGAAAAAAATCCACCAAAAAAGAAAAGACGCAAAAGCGGGAGGGTGTGGGGAGATGAAGGTCCCCCGTCCCCATCCTGTTCGGCCGTCATTTCGCTGCTGGCGGGTGCGGCGGCACCTCCCGGTGCGTCTCCGGCGGGCTCGCTCGCTCCCTCCTGCCCGCCGCCGCCGGGGCGGGGAGGGCGCTGCGGGGCCGTGCAGAGCAGTCCGGCGGGGCCCTACACGTACCACTCATTGAAGTTGGAGGAGAGGCCGCTGTGGCCGCCGCCGCCGCCGCCGCTGCCGCCGCCGCC
>NW_020884872.1:39388018-39541278 GCF_003945725.1 Corapipo altera
TTTCTTTCTTTCTTTCTTTCTTTCTTTCTTTCTTTCTTTCTTTCTTTTTCTTTCTTTCTTTCTCTTTCTTTCTCTACTCCTCTTTTCCTGTCTCTCTTTCCTCCTTTATTTTCCCTCATCTTCTCTTTTCCTTCCTCCCTCCCTTCCTTCCTCCCTTCCTTCCTTCCTCTCCTTTCCCTCCCTTTCTTTTCCTTTCTCTCTTATTTCTTTATTGTCTTTCTTTATTCCTTTCTCTCCTTTTTCTTTCCTTCCCTTCTTTTCCTGCCTCCCCTCCCCTCACCCCTCGCTCTGCCCGCTCAGCGGCGCCGACACCGGGGCGCTTTCAGGGGGACGCGGTGAATTCCAGCCGGAGCCCCCGTAGGCTGGCCGCGCTCTGCTATTCTTTCAGAGCTCCAGCCCTACTCTCTCTGCAGGAAACAGAGGAGCTGATCCAAGTTCAAAGTCACGTCGCCGTCCCTCCTAAGAAGTGCTTTATTTCCCTCTGAACCGCAAAACCTCTTTCCCCCATGTCACAGGGTAACAAGGGAAGGGAGCGAGGGAGGAAGGGGGGGGAGCAGAGGCACCGGCAGCCAGCCCCGCACTCTCTCGTCGGGCCACCGCCACAAACGCAGCCTGCGGCTTACGGCAGCTTTCGAGGGAGGAAAGCAAGCGGTCACTCAAAGTCGATGCTAAATCGGTTTATTGAAAGAAGTTTTTCAACAGGTTTCTGGAGGTGCCAGACCTGCAAGAGCAAACGTCGGCTTCCCCGGGAAACCGTTCACGTGTTTGTAAGTTTTCCGAAATTCTCTTTAAAACTGCTCTGCTCTTTTTCTTGCCGGCTGGTGATACGGAGAGAGCTAGTGGGGGGGTCGGGGTGAGGGAAAGCAATTTCTTGCTTCCCCTGGACTGTACATACCGTCTTCGCCTGCTAGCCCCTTTTCCCGGGAGGTGTCAGCGCCCTCTGGGGAGTATCCGCGCCCCCTCCTTCCATCGCCCCCTCCTCGGTAGCCGTAGGTACCGCGGTGGGGGCACAGGCTGCGGAGGATGTGGCTGGCGACGGCCTCATCGGGGAAAAAGAAGTTGAAGGACTCACCGTGGGGAAGGAGGGATAGGGAAAGGGGGAAGAGAGGGTCTTTCCCCCAAAATTCATCCTTCCCACAGAGTAACAGGGATGAGGTGCGGGCTGACGAGGGGGCGTGCGGTTGGCCGGTAGCCTGGGAAGAAGAGGCCAGTCGAGCGGCATCACTTGCACCGTTGTCTGTATCACAGACACTCATAAATTCAACAAGCTCATCAACAGGATATTAAGTTGCAGGTTACCTTTGATGGTGCCGATTCGAGCCACTTCTAGGCCGTTCGACCTATGACCCGTGAAGACCACATGTGTTGTGCTGTAGCCTCCCTCTGTAAAACACACACTTCGGGACAAAAGTTCTTTGTCAGGCTCTACCGGCAGTGTAATGTAAAAGAAAAAGGGGAAATAATGAAAATCTCAGCCAAAGCTGTAACCTTCAAATACTTCTTAAAAAAACCCCCCAAACCAAAGCAAAACAACAACAAAAAAAAAATCAAAAGAAACCCACGCTAGGCAGAGCAGGGGCAGGAGGAAAGAGCACGCTGCTTTCATGCCATTAATATTTATTGTTTCTTCAGTTGCACTTATATATATGTATGTATAAAAGAAGTTGCCGTATAAAACCCCTCTCTCGGCAGTAATGGCGTGAGGCGGCGGGGGCGAGGAGCAGTGTAGCGTTTTTTTCCAGGACGGGAACCTTGGCCGAGCGGCAGCCGGTGCCTCTGCCCTGCCCAGCTGCGGCTGAGGGACGCGCAGAGCCGCGTACTTCGCGCGCCCCGCGCCCTTCCCTGCTGCGCGCCTCATTCTGCAGCCAGTGTAGACCCGGCGCAACGCCCCCAAAATGGGGTCTGCGGCCGCACTGCCGGGCTTTATTATATGCACCTTCTTCCATCTGGAGATGCCCACATAAACGTTAGAGGCATGGAAGAAGTGTCCCAATAAAGGGCGACGGACTTTGTAATACAATTTATGCCGTCATTCATAAATAACAATGCCATATGGTAACCATATTGCTTATACAAGTAAAGCCGTCAAAGTGTCACTATTTGATTTATCTCAACAGCTTCTTCCAACGGTGACGTTCAGCTACAGAGAGAGGGGAAGGGGGAGAGAGAGATCAGAGCAAAATTTGGCCTGGGTTTCCTGAGACCGCCTCTCTCTTTATCTCTTTCTTTCTCTGTAGGCATAGATAAATAGAAAGATAAATAGATAGATAGACAGATAGACACAGAGAGAGAGAGAGAGAGAGACTGAAGGACGGAATTTTTTTTCCTTATTTTGTCCCTATTTGAGCAAACCCCGAAGGGATCCCTCTTTCCCTGGCGAGGCGCTCACTCAAAACAGCAGCTCCGAAACTTTTACTCGTAAATCCCTGTCCCAAAGATGCGGTGGGTCTCGGCCGTCGGCAGCCCGACGTCGGGCACGGTGCCGGCACCCACTCGTGTCCGGGTGCCAGCCCTCGGGTTCCCACTTGGGTGCACAGAGCGACGACATTTGGCTCAGGAGAAGTTTAATTTTTAAGGGTATAAAATATCCATCCGCTGAGCCCCTCAATAAAGGAGGGATGTGGAGTCTCACTGCCACATCGCTCTCTCTTTCCCTTTCGTGCCCCTGGGCAGCCACCCGCTCCCGCCCGAGGTCCCAGTGCCTCCATGTTATTCCTCCGATGGGATGGTGAGGAGGATACCGTGGTTACTCCCTGCCCGTGTCGGTCCCCACGGGGTGCTCCCTCCTGGTACGGGCGGAATCCATCTCCAATCAAGCATGTTCGCGGAGGGAACCGCGCCACGGGCTCCCCCATGCCGCAAGGCAGCCCCAGGAGCAAAGCAAGCCACTCGCGACGGGTCGGGAGGAGGGTAGGCTTTTTCAGCAGATTTGGGGGAGAATTGGAGGTCTTGCCAAGGAAAGCGGCAATCGTGCTCCCCTTCTAATGCTTTCCCAGAAGAATGCTTTACAAGTTATAAAATATTGCTCTCTGCTCCCTAACTATCAATAAGACGTGCATTAAAGACGATTGTTTGTAAATGTGTTCATGATCATTAGCATACATTTACATAACGCAGCTCACAGCACAACGTTTTAGTTAAATACCTTCTAAAGCCGACAGCCCGAGTTCGGTTTATAGAGGAAGCTTTACGAAACAAATCTGAAGGCTTCCAGGCTTCACCCCGCCTCTGCAGCCCCCCCCATGTCCCTTAGCAGATTTGCCGGCGAGCGGGGCACTGTGGGAGAGTTCCGCAACCGGCTCCGCCACGGGAACAGGGTGCGTTCCGACCCCCGACGGGCGCTGCCGCGGTTTTTTGGGGGCTGTGGGGATAGCACAGCTCGCCTCCCTGTGTTGCAGGTCCAGAGGGCTGTAGCAGCCTGGGCCTGAGCTGGTATCGGTGAGTCAATGGGCTTTAAATTCTTCATGGCACTTTTGGAGATGGAAATGTCCAAAATTGTCCTGGCTCGGGCAGTCACCTTTGCTTTCTGGCGTTTGCAGCCAGTCCTAAAAATGGGCTAGTTTCCACCTGAGTCTCGATCAACCCCTCCCTCCCCACAGTCACAGGTCAGCTGCCTATTAGCCACCTATAAAATATTTTCATTGTTTTATAGCCTCTCATAAAAAGAAATTGATCGGGGGATATATTTGAGTTAAGACGTATTAAATCGATGACAGATACATATCACGCTGCTTTTAACAGGAGAGGGATGAGGAGCCGTGATGCTGTTCTTCATCTCCACAGCATCTCCTGTCAAACCATTCTGAACCTCAGTCCAGACACGTGCCCAGAATTTAGGGAGGGAAGGCACTGTTTGGACGGACGTACAGAAAACATACGTATATAAATACCCATACAGACGTACGGCTAGTTAGCGAGAAGTTTTTACTGTGCAATAAAACCATCAAGCAGTCCCTTTTAAAACCCGGGGATCATTTCTTCCCGTTTCTTGCCTTGCAGAATCACTGAAACCCCCACCGTGGCCACTAGAGCTGGGAACAACGGTTTGGCTCTGGGGGGGGGAGAGAGAAGAGGGAACCGGCAGGTCTCGCTCCCCCTTGAGCATTCCCTATAGCCTCTCCCACCCTTTCGGCAGCCGTGGGCCAAATCCTGCGAGTTTTCCTCGCGTGAGTAGCGGTGGGAGGGAGGGAGGAGGGGGTGCTGGAGCCTGGCCCAGGAAATGCCGGACCAGCACGGGGCATCCTTTAAACGTGGCTTGGCACAGGGAAACGGACAAGACGAGCAGATGTGGTTTGGTCAAGGGGATTAGGTTGCCGGGGAGGGCCAGGGTGTGTGTGTGGGCGTCCACTGGCATCCCCCACACTTCTTCCTCTCCTGGTGTGGCAGAGGAGCGTCCCTCACTGCCTCATAGGTAAGGAAAGGCAAGCAGCCTGCCTGCACTTTCAAAGGAGAGCAGGAGCTCAAGGCATTCCCAGGGGGACCAGTAGCCTAAAGAAAGCAGATGATATATCAATAAAAGCTACTTCTCCTCCCGCGGTCCTACAGAAAATTCACGACAATGCTCCTCTCCCCCTTTTGGCTCGGCAGGGAAATCCCGGCACTGCCTAGTCGTCCCCCTCGAACGACAGCATCCTTTGTGTCGACGGGGCAGCTTCGGCGCTCCACAAAGAGCTCCACTTTCGAGGACTACCACACCCCACACCCCAGGGGCGGTCCCATCGCTTTCCCCGCCCGTTCCCCACCTCTGCCCCCTTTTAGGAGAGCTCCCACTCTTCCTCCCTTTTCGTCTAGGGCAGCAGCTCAGGGCTGACAGTCCCCAGGCGGAGACTCCCCCATTTCCCATCCTACCTCCCCCCTCTGTCCCCTACATCCCAAAGCGTCGAGGGGCGTTTATGCTCCGGGCCGGTGTCACTGCGGCAGCTGCATCTCTATTTCGCGTTGCAGAATTAAGGCTGAGGTGGGGGCAGCTGCTTGGGGTACGGCTGGCGGCCCCCCGAGGGTCAAGGGGCGCCGCGGCAAGGGGCTGCGGGAAGGAGGAAGCCCCAAAGAGGCGGCGAGCGCAGGCTCCCGAAACTTGGCCCTAACATGTGCCACTTGCCCCCCTCCTCCTTACCCTCCCTGCTTACTCGTTTATTTTCTAAAGGAAAGGAATCCCAACCCCCGCCGTTTTCTTTTTAGGAAAACTTTGGCTGCCTTCCCCTAGTGTTACCTCAGGCGTGAGTACACACAGCCTCGGCCTCGCGTGGGTGTGGGGCTGGTACGTTGTATGAAGGTGCTTTCCCGCCTCAACCACGAATGAAGTGGCCCTCCAAAAAAAAAGAAAAAAAAAGAAAAAGAAACCGAGTGCGGACCTGGGAAGCAGCCCCGCGCGTGGGCTCCTTCCAGGCGAGCAGAGAAACCCCACGGCCCCGCAAACGTAAACGCGGCGGCGCCTGCGAGCAGGGCGCCCCGTCCGGTGCCGGGGGAGCAGAGGCAGCTGCCGCCCGGTGCTGCCCGGTGCTGCCGGCGGGGGGCGGCGGGGGGAGGCGGCGGGTGCGCCCCGTCGGGCCCCGCGCGAAGTTTTGCAAGTGCAACTTCGGGGGGCGGCGCGGGGGGGGGGGACGCGGGGGGCGACGGGGGCGGATCCCCGCTGCGCCCGCGGCCTGAAAGGAAGCCAATCGCGCGGCCCCGGCCGCTGCCAATCATCGAGATCCGTCCAATCCCTCCGGCGCGGTGTCCGAGCCGTATTCCCCAGCGCGCCGCCGGAGTGTGGTGAGGGCTCTGCCAATCGCGGGCGGGCAGAGCGGGGCCAGGGATGCGCGGGGCTCGGAGCGCAGACAAAAGAAGTTAAAGAGCCGCTTAATATATACATGTTTTTGAAGGCGGGTAAAGGGAAAAAAATAACAACAGCGAGCGTAGATGGGCTTGGCTGTGTCGTTATGGAGCCCCCTTTGAGCAAGAGGAACCCGACACTGAGATTAGCGGATTTGGCAGCGTCTCAGCCCCATCCTCACCAGAACATGACAGGCTTCCCGGGGCTGGGGAACCACCACGTCCACCCCCACCACGCGGCCCACTTCCACCCCGGGGACGCGGGCGGCGACCCCGGCGGCGCCCTCACGCCGCTCGGACCCGAGCACATGGCGCAGCCCGCCGCCCTCAAGCTCACACCCGAGGCGCTCACCGCCGCCGCCGCCGCCTTCGCCGCGCCCGCCGCCACCACCACCGCCGCCACCGTCGCCGCCACCACCGCCGCCGCCACCACCGCCGCCGCCTACGCGCCGCCCGCCGCCGCCCTCCCGGGATACCCGTCGGGGGGGGCGGCGGGCCGGGACTTCCTCCTGCGGCGGGAGCTTCCCGCCGCCGCCGCCGTGCACGGGGCGCTGGGAGAGCAGCACCCGCCCGTCGGCTCCCCCCACCTTCCGCACCCGCCGCCCCACGGCGTCTTCATCTCGGCCGCGGGCACCTACGGCGCAGCCGACGGGGCGCACGCCGCCTTCCCGCCGCCGCCGGCCGGCGAGCAAGGCGCGCCCGCCGGCCGCCACCCGCCGCTCAACGGGCAGATGCGCCTGGGGCTGGCGGCCGCCGCCGGGGAGCTCTACGGGCGCGCCGAGGCGCACTACGGGGCTGCCGCCGCCTCCTCCTCCTCCTCCTCGGCGTTGCAAGGCTACGGCTCCGTCAACCTCAACCTGGCGGCGGCCGGCCACGGGCACCCGCACCATCCCCATCCTCACCACCACCACCATCACCACCACCACCATGCCCACGTCGGGGCGGCGGCGGCGGCCGGGGCCTTCCTGCGGTACATGCGACAGCCCATCAAGCAAGAGCTGATCTGCAAATGGATCGACCGGGATCCGCCTCCGCCGCCTCCGCCGCCGCCACCGGGCGGTAGGAAGCCTTGCTCCAAAACTTTCAGCACGATGCAGGAGCTGGTGAGCCATGTCACCGTGGAGCACGTCGGCGGGCCCGAGCAGAGCAGCCACGTGTGCTACTGGGAGGAGTGTCCCCGCGAAGGCAAGCCCTTCAAAGCGAAATACAAACTCATCAACCACATCCGAGTGCACACGGGAGAGAAGCCCTTCCCCTGCCCCTTCCCCGGCTGCGGGAAGGTCTTCGCTCGTTCGGAAAACCTCAAGATCCACAAGCGGACTCATACAGGTAGGTTGTTCTTCCCCCCTCCCCCGCCCCTGCAAGGGTTTCCTTCTTTCTTCTTCCCCCCCCCCTTTCCTCCTCTTTTCCTCCTCTCCTGCGCACCGCCGGACATGTGACTTTTTCATGAATAAGTAATTCGGCAGCACACGGGCCACGCACACACAGCTACGCACACGCACCCGGCCCCTCTACCCTGCACACACGTGTCCCGTCGCCCCCCCCCCCCAGTCCCCCCTGCACCTTGGGCAGCTCCCTCCCCACCCCCTCCGCCACCCACCTCCCCACATCCCGACACCACCGGATAAATACATCGATTAATAAATAACGCAGAGCTGGGGGAAGATGAGCGACAGCCCCTGTGGAAGAGCGGGAAGAGGACGAGCACTCGCCCGTCCCGGCTCCCTCCGCCCTTGTCCAGGGCACCCCGGGGGGCTCACCCCGTGTCTAGGGAGCGCTCCGCTTTGCCACCTCCCTCCCCGCGCCGAGGAACGGCGATTCTGCTTTTCCTGCCGGTTCTGCCGGCGGGACGAAGCCGGATGGAGGACGCTTCACCCGGCCGAGATGGGGCCGCGGGGGCTCTTGGGGGCGCAGTTCCCCTGCGCTGCGGGCGGCGGCAGCGCTCGGGGCTGCCGGTACCACCGGGGTACCGGGCTGCCCCTGTGACCACCGCTCCTGGGGCTACCCTCGCTCCGGGGCTGTCCCTTCTGCTGGGACCACCGATACTGCCGGGGGTACCCCCTGCCTGAGCTAACGATACTGCCGTAACTGCTGGGGATGCCGGCGGCCCTGCCGGGGCTGCTCGTGACGCTGGGTACGGGTACTGACCCCTGTCCCGAGGCTGCTGGTGCTGCCCGGGCTCCTCCCGCCTGCGGCGGTGTCCGCGGAGCCGGAGAGCACGGAGCAAGGCGGGGGAAGGCTCTCACCGGAGGACGCTTCACTCCCTTTGGTGATGTGAGAAGGAAACTTCAAAGTTGTTCCGACTGCCCGGCGGGGCTGCGGGAGGACGAAGCGGCACCCGGGGGAGATGCCCTGGAGAGGCTCGGGCTGTGTATGAGCCCTTGAATATTTTTTCTTTCTGTGTTTGTTTTGGGGGTTTTTTTCTTCCTTTTTTTTTTTCTTCTTTTTTTTTCTTTTTTTTTTTTTCTTTTTTACTTTCTCCTCATTTGTTGCCACCCCCGAAATACGCATTTCCATCTGGGTGTAAAAACTCTGCCGAAAACGAACGAAGCCGGGATTTATAGTGGCAGATAAATATTATTCCTCGGAGGATACTTAAGGAAGTGGAGTTGCCGTAATTGCTTTCTTGATTTATTGTGTGCTGCTCGGGAAGAGAAAAGCGGCGACCGTGCAACGTGTTGTTCTGATGTGAAACCAAATGGCCCATGGCTGAAAGGATTATAGATTTTTATCTGCAGAATATGTCAGGCATGAGCCCGTAGGTAGCAGTGGAGCCTTGAGGGTGCCCGGTGCTCTGCACCCAGAGCCGCGGGTGGGAGAGGAAGGTTTCTCCTGGGGGGTCTGACACTTTCTGTTGTTATTCTTGTTGTATTAATGGCACCGTGGGATGAGTTAAGTGCTGGAGGCCCGTGGTTTTGTCATCTATAGCCTTCTCCATCTGCCTTGGTTTGAAAAACAAAACTTCACTGCAGACTTTCCTAGACTTCTCAATTCCTTACCCATCTCAGCTCCAAGGAGGGGGCTGAGGGGGGGAAAGTGGGAACAAGTCCGGGAGAGGCTTGGGAGCAGTCAGAGAGATTCAGCGGGAAAAAGACACCCCCCCCAATAACCCAAATACGTATTGGCCACAGTTTGCAGCTCTAAGCGGAGGTTGACCATTGGCCCGAGGCCCTGCGTGGGACATGGCCCCTTGCAAAGGAAATTTGGAGTTTTCAGCTTGCAGTCCATGGGAGGGTGCCCATGCATGGGCCCACGGGGAAAGGCTATATCCACTCAGAAGGAAGGGGTTGTTACAACCCAGTAGCCCTCGGGGCTTGGGGCAACAGCCCACCTAAGATGAGAGCTCAGGCCCACGGGAGGACAAAGAGGTCATGAGTCTTTCCCCACGCAGAACCTTTGAGTGGACAAGGGATCCCAAACCTTCTGCCCATGCCTATCAGATTAATTGCTGTAATTTTGCTTCCTCGACTTTAATTTAGTCATGTGCAGCTTGGGAGCAGGAGAGATTTACAAACTATTTGTTTATTATGGGCATTCAGGGGTGTGTGTGTGGGAATAATAACACCATAATTGTATCATTAGGAGATTTTATGTGTTTCTGGTGATTTTGGAGGAAGAAGAGTATGTTGGTAAATTCAGGAGGAGTTTGCTTGCTTGTTTTTTGTTTTTGTTTTGTCCTTTTTCCTCAAAAGCATTACCCTGGAAGCTGCACACCCCACTCTGCAGCTACTCTCCCATTTTGGGGACAAATTGCTGTTGCCACCCCTGGTGTGTCCTAACAGAAATGGGGATACCCTCCCTCCTGCAACTTTGCTGCCCCCTCACCGAAGATGAGGCTTCCTTCCGATGATTTCCACACCCTGCCACCCTCTAAAAAAAGTGACCCCAAGCCCCTTCTGAGTCCCTCCCCACCACCGGCACTGCTACTGCCAGGAGGAGTTACGGGATGGCACCTGGCATCTCACCCCCTTCCTTGGGTTGAAACCACCTGCAAATAGTTAAACTCTGACGTTATTCCCTCGTCAGCATAATGGGGACACACTGGGACCTTCCTCACTCCTGGATTTATGGGGAATTGGATCATCGAGATCTGGAGACTGGTGAGGGTGCCACATGTGAACCCATGTGGAAAGACACTTCCCTAAAGCCCCAAATGAGTGGATGCAATTTGGTCTGACTGGTCGGAGCATCTCAGGGCAGCTTGACTTGGGGCTCTGCAGGGCACTGCCAGCAGCAGGATGTGTGAGCCTGCATCCTTGGAGTAAAACAGATAGAAACCAGGCAAAACCTCTGGTAGATTCACTTTGTTTTACCAGAAAAGATAATAGTAATTAATGAACAAACGAAGTGACTGGAAATTTGTCTCGGGGGTGTGCAGGGGTTTTTGTGCACTTAAACCCCACGAGGTACAATTTTAATTCCTTTTTTCCTCCTCTCCCTTTTTTTTTTAAAGATAACCTTGCACTTTCTAGTGCTACCACATTGGTGGTGGCTGAGATGATTTTAATTGAAAAAACTGATGCGTAAATAGGCTGTGGAGGTGTATGTTTCTATAGTGACAGCCAAGAAACAGCTTCGGAAAATAAAAATAGTTTTCTTATCTCCATTGTTATTTTGCTAAACGCAATATGATTTTACAAATGTGAGGGGCAGTAAAAATTGCTTGGTGATAATGAGCAAATGTCCACCGAGAGAGCTGTTGGGTTGTTATTTCTGAGAATTCAGAGCAAAACGGATCTGAAAATACACATCAATCATTCCTAAACCGATTCAAGAGTTGCAATAGACATGACAAGGATTATCAGTGCAGGTCTGTCTCAGACTCACGTGTGCATGGCAGGGGAAGAAAAAGTTGCTGTAAGAAACTTCAGTACAGGGCTCGGCCACTTTTTTTTTTTTTCCCTCTGGTCAACCAGCAGTAGGCATTTACCCAGCCCCATTCAGGAACTATGGGGAAGGGTCGGTCAGGGACACGGCTATATGTACCAGAACACATATATTCCAGGGTACGTTATGTGTGGAGACGAGGGTGTGATTTTCACAACCCCTTTAACTGTTAAGCAGTGTGTAAAACTTAAAACAGAGAATCCGGATATTTTTAGCTCCAAATTCGTCCGAGGTAAACAGCTACAGTAACAGCAGTCTGCTGCCCTCATCTCCAGTGTTCGGGTTGGTCCCCCCAGCTTGCAGGTTCTCAATCTGAGCTGCTGGGTACTTCGTCTTTATATCGGGATGCTTAAACAGGTGTTACTTTTATTTCCCTCAAACTAATTATTCCCCCAGCGCAGTGCCCATTGGGAACGGATTACGCAGGAGATGTGCCAGCCGAGCCAGGCTGCCGGCAAACGCCAGCCCTCGCAGGCAAAGGCATTGAAAGGTTTTGTTTGGGCTCGGTCATTAGAGCGGTAATGAAGGTTTCTCGTGTGCGAGGGGAGCGCCGCAGAGGGCAAACAAGGCCGGGGGGGCCCTGCCGCCGCCAGCCCGGGGCATCGGGTCTGGGGGCTGCCAGCAGCGTGTCACAGGCAGCAAAACACGAGGAAGAGGTCGGAAGCCTCGGGCATGTCACGACTGTCGTGAGGGGGGAGGAAAAAGGGGAGGAGAAGGAGGGAAGGGGAAGCTTTGCCCTGCCGCTCGTCCCCGGAGGCCGCGCTGCGGAGGGGCTGCGGTGCGGCGGGCGGGCTGCGGACAGGGCCGAGCCCCCGCCCGCCGGTAACGGTGCCGTTGCTGTGTCCCGGCAGGGGAGAAGCCTTTCAAGTGCGAGTTTGACGGCTGCGAGAGGAAGTTCGCCAACAGCAGCGACCGCAAGAAGCACTCCCACGTCCACACCTCGGACAAACCCTACTACTGCAAGATTCGCGGCTGCGACAAGTCCTACACCCACCCCAGCTCCCTGCGGAAGCACATGAAGATCCACTGCAAGTCCCCGCCGCCCTCCCCGCCGCCAGGCTCACAGGGCTATGCGGCGGCGGGGCCCCCCGACGGCCCGCTGCCCCCCGAGGCCGACCCGGCCGCCGAGGCGCCCCGCGGCCGCGCCGCCGCCCTGTCCCCGCCGGTCACCAACCTCAGCGAGTGGTACGTCTGTCAGGCCGGGGGGGCTCCCCGCCGGCCCCGCACCCCTTCCAGCCGCGACACCTCCCCGGCTTCCGAGGAGGACGAGCCCCATAGGACCTCGGGGGGCAGAACTGCTCCCTAGGGCCGTGCTGAGCCGTGCCGAGCTGCCGCCGGTGGCCCCAGCCCCACCACAGTGACCTGGGCTGCAACAGCCGCCTGGCATGGGGGGTTGCTCTGGAAGTGTCATCAGGTTTGACTCGCGCTATTTATTCCATGTACGAAACCCTATGGTGTTTATACGGTAACTAATTTAATTAAAGAGACTTGGACCTTTTTTTTTCCCCTTTTGGTAAGAAAAAGCATTGTAATGCCAGGCTGGGCCATCTCAGCCACTCACGCTGCACGGTGTGCAGGGGGACAGTGCCAAGGGAGATATCCTTCTCCCATCCTGCCCGTACCCACTTCTCTTATCAAAAGAGTTTGCTGGTGAAGGCTGCGAGCTGGCAGAGCCCAGCCTCTCTCTGGAGTGGCTCTTAAATACCTTAGCTGCCACTCAGCGCCTCCTCTTTGGCCTCCATAAAGCCCCAGATCAGCAGCAGCCTCCTGACTATAAAGCAGCACCTGCTAAAATCCAGCCAATCGAGGACAGGTTATGCATCCCTTAAAATAAAATTAAATAAATGCATTTTCCTACCCCTCTTGAAGTTCAGCTCCTTTGTAATTGATGGTTTCTCTCCCGAGTCAGTGGGTCCCACCTGCACCCAGCGTTTTCTCTCCAGACTTCTTTCTTTCTCCCTTAGCCCTAACGATTTAGGGAAGGAAAGACAAAAGATGCAGGACTCCTTTATCACTCCTCCATAGTTTGTACGTGTATGGCTCCTAAAATGCAGCCAGAGAATAAGAGAAACCCGCTGCTATCTGACAACTGTGATACTGTGATACATTTTGGATATATTTTTTTTTAAACATGAAAACTGACAGCGAATTTCCCTTTTCTCGGGCTTGGTATTATTATTACTCTGGTTATTATTGTTTTTTAAAGTTTGTCTCGCAGAGAAAGACTTTGTCTCATCCTCCCTCCAGCCCCTTCAGGGATTGAGAAGGGGAGCAGCCCCCCAGGCCCAGAGAGTCCTGGAGTAGGGGGCAGGGACAGAGGGATTGTCTTTTTATTATTATTTTTATCTATATTATTTCCTCTCTCCAACCGAGCCGATGCCTGCGCGCTTTTCACCATCCCCCCGAAGTGGCTCGGCAGAGTCACCTGGTAGGAGGGGACAGGAGCTGCTGGGAAAGAAGCAAGGGGTGGGGAAGCAGGCTGCCGTCGGGGTGCCAACCGCCCCCCACCCCCCAACTGCCCAGCCCAGCGGCCGAGGGGCTGCGGGGCGCGGGGGACACCCCGGCCTGTCCCCCCGTCCGTCAGGAGCCAGGAGCAGGGCGCAAATGAAGTAAAGAGCACTAATTCCTCCTCAGAGACCCTGAGAGGAGAAGCGGCAGCCTCCCTCCCCTCCCCCAGGGCTCGTGGAAATGTGTTTTGTGTGCCGTGAATGGTAGATGTCGTCTTGTCATTGTTAATAACGTGTATGTGAAAGCGATTATTTTGTACAGTCGAATTAATTTATTTTCTGACATCACCCTTTTTCTTTCTTTTTTTTTTTTTTTCCTCCCCTGGAACAGTACAGAGCACACCAAAGAATTTTCTTATTAATTTTGGTGATAGATTGTTGTTTATGATACTGTGGTTTGTAAAAAAAACAAAAAAAATTATATTTTTCAGCTTACTTGAATGACTGATGTAATGTGAAACAGACTCTTCCTGCATGTGCTCCGTGCGGTGTGTTGGTGCTGATATATATATGTATAGTTCATAGAGATATTATATTATTAGTACAGTGCATGGTGCTGTCACTCTGGAAGCCTTTAAACGTTGTCTTCATATTGTTGTGTTGGATCTAAAGAAGCAGATGTTACTTTAAAAACAAACAGAAAACTTGAATAGAAAATAATTTTTTAAAGTTCATTCGATTTGCTTTTTATTCGTTTTTCAAAGCCCATTTGAATAAATAGAAAATAATAAAGGAAGGTATGGACTTTTTAAAGAATAATTTATGTAATGTAATCTTATTAGAGATATATTGGTGCTGATTTATAAACGAACTTTTTAATTTATGCATTTTTTTAACAACAGATTGCACTATACATTACGACATGGCAGGGTTTATAAACTGTGGCTCGGGGGGATATATCACTATTTTTATGTACTTGCTACACGTAGGGTTACACAATTCCCCAACAATTTTATGACACATGATACCTCCTAAATAAAAAATGCTAATTTAAAATTTTTCATCTCTGTAAACCCCATAAAAAGCAAAAAAAAAAAAATTATCATGCAAATGAATAAAAATATTATTCCTATGTATTGCATGTGCCTTACTGACAGACGAGGGGCAGAGACAGACCAAAACATTCCCTTTTCCCCCCGAGGGTCAGTAGGTAGAGTCAGATATAGCCATAGCCTCATAGCGCAGCAGGAGCAGCACCGGGAGATTTTAGGGGTGGCTGAGATACCCTGGCTTTCCGCAGAGAAACGTGTGAGTAAATACGGTTCTCCTTTGGATTTACGGTTGGGTTTGCAGCCAGGTAGAGGAGGGATGCTCTGGGCCGAGCCACCCCTGCGTCCCCCCCCGCGGCTGCAGGCCTTGCTCCTGGGGGGTTTGCCTCTGAGCCGGGCTAAGGGTGGGGACATGGGGGCACGGGATTGGGGGGGTGCCTTCTCATGATGGAGCAGTTGGTGATCTGCTGCTGGCTTCCCGGGCACAGGGGAAAGAGAGGGATAGACAGACAGATAAGACACAGACAAAGTCTGACATTCATTCACACGACATTCTTCATTTCTCTCAAGGACAGCTAATCAGAGTATCAAATCAAATCAATTAAAATTTTAGTATTTCTGTTGGGAATTAAAAAAAAAAAAAAAGAAAAGAGATGTTCCTGGCAGTCTCCTCTCTCAGATACTTGTGAGTTAAATAGCATTACTCTTCAGTAGTAGACACAGAAGCAAAACGGTATGCCAGAACATGATTCTGAAAGAGAGTCAGGTCAGGCAAGAAATAATGCCAGGAGATCACTGGAATGAAGGAGAAAAAAAAAAAAAAAGTAGTTTTTTGGAGCTGAGGAGCAAGGACACAGGTTTCTTGTTCCTAGAGAGGAAAACTGCAAGAAACGCATGAAAAAATCCAGACAGAATTGTGTGTCAGCATCCTTCAGGAGTATTTTTTAATTTTTAAAAATAAAACCAATTAAATAAAACTAGCCCAGGGTGATCGCACTCCCCGTCCTGTAATTTACCAGTGCTCGAAAATGACTGGTCAAAATGTCAAGAACAGTTTCACCAAAAGGTTAGAGTGTTTTTTAAGTCAGTTTTGTTAAATGTGGTAAAGGTGAAACAGGTTGCAAAGAGTTGTTTCAAGCAGAATGACAATAACCAACATACGAAGCAGAAAAACACTCATAAATGAGGGCTCCAATCAATGGGAAAACTTATAGCTCCCTAATGAAGTTTCTTGTGAAAAGGAAGGCGACACAAAGCCACCGAGACATGAATCATTCATGGGAAATATAAAAGATAAAAGATATCTGACAATGAGCAGAACCTTGTATAGAGTGTCTAAAACAAGTTTCCCCTTCTTATTTTCTGCTTCCCCCCCTCCAATCTCCCTCTCCTAGTGTTCCTTGCCCGCCCTATAGAGTTAACATTGACCAGTGCACGTCCTGCCCCACTTCAAAGTAATTTAGCCCAGAACGGAAGGCTTGGCGCTTGGACAATCTTCATGGTGTGTTAGGATTTCTATGGCAATTGGCAAGCAAGACGTTCCCATCTGAATATGGCTCAAAGAAAGCCACTTATTGACACCGAGTTGGCCATCATCAAAGACTTCATCTTTTCCTAGGCGAAACGTGGTCCTAGCAAACACTGTTTAAATCATCTACCTTTGTAGTCGCGGCTGGGAGACATCTCGCCACACACTATTGCTGGCGCTCGGCCCTTTAAAGGCGAGAGCGGCGGTCGCGAAGTTTGAAGGGGCTAAGAAATTTCGGGAGTGTGGGAAATGGCATTGCGGGGAGGGGAGCTGTGGATTTGGATAAGCGGGGGAGTTCTCGGCGGAGAGCCACGGGGCAGCGCCCCTGAACGCACCCTCCACGGGCAGGGTGCGGGACGCAGCGAGGCCGGGATAGGCTTTTTCTTTGCCTTACAAGAGGTGGGTGGTGGGAGAACCAAGGATTTTTAGCGTTTTTCTCCGCGTGTTTCGTGCTTCTAGGGATGTCGTCAGGGAGTTGTGAAGTGCTGGGAAGGATGGACTGTCACGCACTTTTCCCCTTCCCCTCCCCCATCGGAAAAATATTTCCAGGTAGAGCGGACCGGGAGGGATCAGGCAGGGAGTGTGCTGGCACACACACTGAACTCACACAGGGACAGAGACGCTCCCCCCTGGCTCGGACACCCAAACGCCGGCGGGGCGCTGCCCCAGCTCCCCCCCGCATCCCGCGTACCGCCAGCACACACAACCACGCTCCCGCATTCACACACACACCACGCAAGTGCCTAATCAGGCAGGGAGAAGTTCAAAGGCAGGTTCTTTGAAATTCAAACTACTGCTTTTATGGTACATCAACATGGAGCGTTAGGATTGCTATGGCAATGAGCGCAGCAAAAGCAAGCTGCATTTAAAATAGTCCACCTCGATTCGAGACACTCTATTAAGATACAGTTGCATTGACCTTTAGTTTCATGCCGTGTTAGCGCAGTCAATTTTCACTTCATCAGAACGTCTCATATTTTTTGGCCTCTCTCCCAACACCCCCTCCCCTCCCCCTTTTTTTTAGGACCCCCTCCCAACTTCAGCAGATAAACAAACAAATAAGCGGCGAAGAAGCTCCATCTCCAGCTCTTCTTGTCTTCTCTCTCCCTCTTTTTTTTTTTCCTCCCACCTAAGCACTTTTATTTGCAGAGCGATTGTTCTTTGTTTATTTAATACAAGTACTGTGTGAATGGTGAAAAATAAACACGATGAAAAATAACCAAACAGATGATTCCGCCAAGTGAAAAAGCCCGGACTTAATAAAAGTGCGAAGCAGTCACCGTTGAATGAGAAATCCTTTGAAGTGGAACTTATTATAGGAAGAATACTTTTTGGTTTCCCTAACGACGCTGCTGAATTGAAAGGGCTCGCCTTTGTCAACGATTTGTTCTCCTTTGCCGGGATGCCCGCAGAAATTACTTACATGGGCTGCCTTAACATGCAGCCTGCAAATCAGTAACTTCGCAGCTCAGACTCGCAGACGCCGCTCTCCTGAGGACAAAATAAAGTCAGGAGGAAAACACCCCAACCTTTCACTCAGTCTCTTATTTTGGGGGGTGCGGGGGACGGAGGGAAAAAAGAGGGTTTGGGAGGAGGGGGAGAGGCCAATGAATCCGTGTAACAACACTTCCCACCCCTCCAGCCCCCGGCCCCCCCCCACCCCGGCCCGGCCCGCCCCGCCCGGTGGCAGAGCACCCGGAGCGGGACCGTCCTCCGCTCGGTCCCGGCCCCGGCGGGAGCAGGGGGGCGGCGAGCTTCTCCGGCAGCACCGTGTCTCTCCTTCCCCCACCCCCGCTCCCCCTTTTTTCTAGTCTACCAAGTGATTTTCCCAGGCAGAGACATATTTAATAAGGGTCGTTTATTACGAAGGCGCTTTGAAGGGTCGCCCCTGAAGCCCTGCGTCCATTAAAAACATGGAGGTGACATTTAAACCTCGTTTTAAAGGAGCTCTGGCGTAGTTCAGTGAAAGGCAACTCGTTTGTCTTATGAGCTTGGAAACAACCTCCCTTCTTCTCCTTTTGACCACATGGGATAACTCAAAAACAATAGTTCAAAAGTAAAATGGCATCGTGGTGTTCAGCCTCAGACAGGCACCCATCTAGCAGGAGAGAAAAGGGATAGTCCATAACACAATGTGCTTTTTGTGTCCGACTCTGTCACAAGGATTTCGTTGTTTGCTTTAGAGGCTGCGCCTGTTATACTTTCTTGAAAGTGCTTGTGTTAAACAAGAGTTATAAGTCATCCAAAACAACAAACATTTTGATTTTCTTTGCCTAAAGGGTTTTCCCTGGCCATGGGCACCGTGAAAAAATAATGTACTTGCTGAGAAAGGAGCACCAGTAGTAGCATTACAAGCACAGTGCATTAAATATTGAATGACACGAGGAAAAAAAAAGAACTTGTCGAGGGGCACTCAGCCTTAAAGTCTTTCTTCAACTTTGTCTTCAGTGCCTGTTGGACTATTTAAGATGGTGTTAATTAAGGGCTGCATCTGATTCCACTAGCCCCCAGCTTTGTCTCTTTGCAGCGTTCCCGTCAATAGCCGCTCTCAACTGCGGGCTTTCCCCACACGTTGGTTTAGTGGTGCATGTGTCACTTCTTATTTCGAGGCTGAAGAGAAACCCGGATCGTGCATTAAGGGCAAAGGGGAGATAGTAATCAAGCAGTATTGTCGGGCTGGGGTGGGGAGGCGCGGCGGGGCAGGGGCAGGAGGAGGAGGATGTGCGGCCAGGGCTGGAGCAGGGCAGCAGGGAGCAGATTGGGGGCACGGCGCCGGGGTGAAAGCCTGTTTGCACATTGCCAACAGCCTGTTTGGCAAACAAGACGCTGGCGAGCTTAATTTGTTTCAAATTAGTCGTTTTCCACGAAAAAAAAAAAGGAATAAAAAGAGAAAAGAAAGTAAAACCACGCGTCAAACAGCCCTCTTCAAAATCCTGCAAGCGGACAGGAGGAACCGCCTCAAGTCCCGCGGCAGCCCCGCGTGCGAGCCCATGCATGCCTGCGTGGGGAGCCGTGGCAAGTGCCTGTGCACCTTCCTGGCTGTACCCCGGTCGCATGCAGGCAGATGCTGCCGCTTCCCTTGGCGGGCCCCCTAAACGCGTTCGTCCCCCTGTGTGGGACAGCCCCGAGTGTGCGCTGGGCAGCGGGGTGGGAGATGGCAGAGCCCCCGGCAGCCATGGGAATGGGGGGGGACACAGGCTTGGGGACATCCGTCGGGGCGCCTCGCCCTGCATTTATCTTCTCGCACTTAGAGACTCGCCGCTCCCCTCTCTGCCGGGAGGACTGAGCCACCCCGCATTTCGAGGAGAAGCTCTTCCTGGGCCCAATCCCTGCGCCCCTGCCGTCGTGGGGGCAGCTCGAACCGCGGTGGAGCGGCTCGCCCCTCCCTCCTCGGAAACACTGGAGGCAGAGAGGGGCTCTGCCCGTGGGGGGTATCGCCTCCGCGCTCCGCAAATACCAACAGCGGGGGCGCAAATTGGGGGGCGGCTCCGCTTTTCTCCCCGACTCCTTTGCAACCTGCCAAACGTACCGGGCGTTAAAAGCAAGGAGGCGCAGAGGAATCCTTCGGAGGTGTGGAGGGGCGTGTGCCCCCGTTCCCTCTGGGGTCAGCGGGGACCCACTGCCCCCATAGTGCACTCAGAGCTGAGGTCGGGTTAGGGGCCCCCCTAATTGGAGGTGGCGGGGGATAGGGGGGGGAAATGGGTCACTTCGGCTCTGCCCTGCCCGAGGGGCGAGGAGGGGAAAGTTAAACGTGGAGCTAGGAAACCCAATAGCCGGATTTTGTTCGTCTTCTTCTACTTTTTTTTTTTTTTTTTTAAATCTCTATGTTCCCCCTCTCCTCCTCCTCTTCCTTTCACTCGGCAAGCCCGTCTAAAGCGTTCCAAATGGCCTTTCAAACAAGAAAACCCTTGAAGGACAAATGGGCACACATCCCCCTCCAGGCACCTTGCCAAAATCTCCCAAGCACCCTACCTGGCATCCTAGCTTAAGTTTCTTCAAGAAGTGTGTGTGTGTCTGAATATGCGAGGGGGGGGGTGGAGGTTCGGGGCCGGGGGGGTGGAATTACAGCCGTCCTGTAGTGGTAGACACAAGTTCAGAGCTCCACTTCCCCCCTCTTTAATTAGGCTGGGGAGAGCCGCGGAGGCGCCTGGTTGAGGTGCGAGCGAGGCGGCCGGGCCAAGCGAGTGAGTACCCAGCGCAGCCCCGACGGGACGGGGATGGGCGCCGGGGGGGAGCCGCGCCGGGGGCCTCCGGACTGAGAGGAGAGGGGCGAGCAGCCGCCCCCCGGGGAAGGGATGCGGGAGGGGGGGAGGTTGAGGGTGAGAGCAGTGGGCCGGTGGTGTGCCAGGGGGACTCGGCTCCCCAAACTTGCGGTGCGAGTCCGGGGAGGCCAGTGCCGGTGCTGCAAAAGTCACCCCGACCCAGCTGTGACTTCACCTATTAGCCCCGATGTCTTTCCGAGGAGATTGGCGGAGTTAAACATCCCACAATGGGCGCTCTGGGGCGTCTCCAGCCTGACCTCTACCCGGTTTTAATAGTTTCATAGGAACTTCATTAAATCAATTACTTAGTGAGCACATCATCATTTATTTGTAATTAGCACTGAAGAGCTTGATTTTTGCAGCAGCCCACAGCCCGGTTCCCAGCGGGGTTGGCCATGTACTACAAGCACTTTTGTTTGCTGTGTGTGTTGACTCGTGGTATTATTCGGCCGCCACAATAAAAGTGTAATCTTCACGTCTTAATCTAGCGTTCAGGGGGGAAAGGAAAACAAACATGGCACGGACGAGGCACCGGTTCCCCATCTCCATGCTCCCCCCCGCCCCGGGCTGTCGGCCCCACTGCGCGCAGCCGGGCGCGGTGCGGCGGCGGCTCCCGGGGCGTGCGGCCGGGAGGAGGGACGGGAGGGTGGGACGGAGGCCGGGGCCGAAGGGGGGGAAAGGGAGGAAATGGGTCATCCGCAGGCAGGACAAAAGGGAGCGGCGCGGTGCCTTGAAGGGCATGAAATAAGGGTTGCAGCTGCGAATCGGCTGCCCGCGGCCCGGCAGAGCGTGGGCGTGTGTGTCGGGGGGAACCAGCGGGCCGCAGCGCTGGGGGGGACAGCGAGGCGGCTTTCGTTTTGGGGATTGCGGGGCTGGAAAGGGATGGGTAGGGGCAGGGAAGGCCTCCTCGGACGTGGAGTGGACGTGATCGTTGTTGGGGAGGGTGAGGAATAGGGGGGAGAGAAGCATAACCACGTAATCAGCCAGGCCTCCTCGCTTCTCCCGCAGCCAGCATCTTCCCATCGCGGCTCCCACGGGGGGGCGGCTCCACGCGTGGGGCGCCCCACGGCCGCCCCCAGGCGACAGCCGCTGCCCTTTTCTCCCACCGCAGAGGCTGCCGTAGCCGAATCGCTGCGCATCCCGACCGGGCCTACTGCGGGGCCCGCCGGCGCGGTGAAGGGCAGGGATGCCAAGTGAACCCGAGGGGAGAGGGGCTTTGCAGGCCCCTCCCTCCTCGGGCTGTGCTGGCTCCCAGAAAGGCGCCCTCCTGGCGGCCTGGGCTCTGGAGAATGGAGACTGTTTTGGGCTGTCTGTCTGCCGCCCTCTCACTTCCTTCCCAGTGCTAGGCGGGAGGTCGGGGGGGGGGGGGGGGGTGTAGCTGAAGTCCCGTTAGAGGCGGCAGCACACCCGCAAGCTCAGGGGCTTATGCACCCCACCCTTAGCCAGTCACGGGTGGGCACTGGTGCAAGGACCCACGAGTAAAACAAAACCAAGGAGAGCGGGTCATGCTGTATGTACTCCTGTGCGGAAAGAGTACTGTGGTCGGCCCTGGAGACACCCCGACTCTCGGTCCTCAAGCGCTGCCCACGTTTCGGCAGTCCACCTGCAGAGGGGCCCTCTTGCCCCGCTGCCGCCCCGGATCTTCCTCACGGAAACCCGGCGAGGAGAACAAGACGAACAGCCAGTACTTGCCTGGGCCGGCGCCTCCCGGCTGAGGGGGTGGGGATGATCCTTAATTTCCACCCTCGTCGCGGCGAGAGCCCGAGTCCGAGGCAAGGCAAGTGCAGGGGAGGGTGTCGGTGTCACCCGCGACGGAGCTGCCCCTCATCGTGCCGTCGGGGACAGTGGGTCTCCGTGGGCCCCGGCCTGGGCTATGGGGGAGCGAGGCTCGGAGGCCCCCAACAGCAAGAGCCGAAGCGGGGGGGGGAGGGCTGGTGGCTTTGGCAGGGCAGAAGCCGCCGTGCCGGACCGCCGGGGCGGCTGCGAGGCTATTCGCATACGGGTGATAAAACAGGCGGGGAGGCAAGGGGGGAGGAAAAAACCCTCGCGAAAACACTGCTCGGGATTCGTGCAAGTGCTGGGGGTTTCAGGAGGTTCCCAAAGTCACACACATAGCATGGAAAAAACCTCCTAAATACTATATGGCAGTCGGAGGGGACAGAAGTTCTTTACTTGCGCAGAGCAACCGGCACGAGGTGTGATTTTAATTGCTACGCATTTTTAATGTTAGAGTACATCGAACATATCCAATCTCTTCTGTCCGAAAGCGGCCCCCCGAGCGCGGCGGGTTTGTCGCCGGGCTTGGGATAAATGGGAGTTCCCCGAGATGGCACCGGGGAGGCGGTGAGCGAGGCCGCGCGGTCGCGGAGGTTGCGCGGCTGCCGAGAGCTCCCCCAGCGCGGCAGCTTTCTTCTTGCCGGGCAGGAGACAGGGACAGAGCCCAAACGTTAAAAATACAAAGGCGTTCTCTGGGGGAAGGAATCCTGTGTCGTCGTCATCCCCTCCCCATCCGCAAATCCCCGGGGCAGCTTCGTCCCTGAGGAGTGCTCACGCAGAGTCGCGGGAGCTGGCACATGCTACGGGGGGCGATTTTTAGGGCGTGGGGCTGGAAGTGGTGGGGCAACCCTGGGCTTTGCAGAGCGGGAGAGGTGCAGGTGGAGAAAACAGCGCAGGCTGCAGCCGGGGGAGTCAGCACGTCTGATCCGCGGATGACACGAGTTGCTCGTGGGTGGAGGGAGAAAGAAAGAAGGACCGCCCGCCATCCACCCTCCCCCTCCAACCCAGAGCCTGAATTCACTGGACAGGCGCCGTAGTGCGCGCTCCCGCTGTGCGCGGATCCGAGGAACGTAGGTGGCCTGCAGCAGAGGCACCTGCCCGTGGCCAGGAGCGGGTCCTGCCCGCGGCCGTGGCCGTGAGTTTTATGGAACAGGGAGCAGCCCGGACGTGTTTTAAATTCTAAACTCTGGGGGGTGGGAGGTGCTGCCGCTGCGCCGTGCCGAGGCCGCATGGGGAGGGTTGTCCCGGGGGGAGCCCATCCCCACGCGGAGTCACGGACACTGCCCGTGGCGGGCGACTCAGCACTCCTCGGCCCCCGGCTCCGGCTCCTGCTGCCCCATGGCTCGTCCTGCCTGTCCTGCCCCACTTGTGCCTACTTATGCTTGTCCGTCCTGCCCGTGCCTGCCCTTTCTGTCCGTCCTGCTTGGTCCTGTTTCTTCTGCCCGTCCATGCCTTGCCCAGCTCGCACCTCCCCGGCGTGCCCCCCGGACTAGCAATCCTAGCCTCTGAAGCTGGTGCTTTTCATCGCTGGCAGGTAGCTCATATACAATTATTGGGGGCTGCACCCTCTTGCAGCCTCTCTCATCTGCAATAAGGAGGAGGAAAGCTGCCTTCCGTGGAAAATGGGTGAGGGAAGGAGGTTCAACAGGGCAAATCCAGTTAGCAATCCCCTATCTCAAACCTGGAAGTGGCTCCCAGACAGCTACCATCACCAACTGGGATTGCAGATAGCGTATGAAAGTTGGGGCCATGCTATCAAATATTTTATCCTAGCTGTTTAACATTCCCTTACCTAGTTATTAAACAGAAATGGGAGTAAATTAAAATGGCACAGTAAAATGAAACAAACCCCGTCTTCATTCTACTAAGAGACAATACCTAATTCAGGAATATTTGAATTCCACAAGAATGCAGACTCTCCGTGGTGATATAAAACTGCTGTTTTGAAGGTATAGCCAATTACAAACTAACCCAGCTCAGACCAAGTTTAGGCACATGTCGGTCCCAGTCCCAGCTTGCCAAGGGCCAGGGCAGGCCAAAGAGAGCAGCCTGCTGCCTTGACTCTACCTCAGCCCAGATACTCTCACGGTGGGGAGCCTCCTTTTGACTTTTATGTTCTCATTTCTTGCAGGACAGGGAGGCTGGCTTGGCCCAGAGCACTTTTTCAGATTCCAGGTTGCTGGTGGCAAGCCAGGGCAGCACCAGACACTGGCTTCAACAGCAGTGCCAAAGTGTGCCTAACTGTCGGGGACAGTCCTTGATCCTTTTTCCTCCTCTTCTCTAGCACAGAAAAGAAAGAAAGCTTCCCTTGAAACTGTTGATAATGCACTGCTGGGAACCTTGGATTATTTTATGCTGTACCATCACCTGATTTAGGGCTCAGGACAACCTGCCCAAGATTTTTTCAACATTTACTTCATCAGTACTTAGATTTCTATTCACTATTTGGAAACGTTCATATGCCAGATGCATTTGCCATGTAGTGCATCCTGCAGGGACTAGAGAAATATAACCCAGTGACAAGATTAACCTGCCCCAGTCACTGGGAGCATAGCTGTTGGGTTTGATGCTTGCAGGTGGCATCTGGGATCTTCCCAGGGGTATGAGCCTGCTGGGTAGTGCTTGGAGAGAAAGCTTTGGGCTGGGTGCATGCAATCTTGCACCAGTCTGCTCTTAAATAGAAAACAGGGAAAATGGGAAGATCTTAAGCCTAAATACAAAAATGAACTGTGGGCATTGAGCTTTTCCAATGGGGCAGCAAAGCAGGTGACTAGCCCCAGTTCCCCAAGATGGTAATGAGCTGGCAAGCCTAAGGATTTCGAAGCACTTTATAGCCATGTAAATAGAGCTATTCATTGTTTTGTAAGGTACCATAAAGCATGAGTCTATCTGCGTCTTGGCTGCTCCAGTTCTGCTTTGTGTTCTCCCCAAACAGAGACCATTTCTGCAATTGCAACTAAACCCCCTCTAGACACAGATAACACATACATGTACACACACCTGGTTCCCAGCCCTCCCTTTCGTGCAGGCACTGATCTCACCCAAATACCCTCAGATCATGTTCATTAGGAGAGTAAAATCCACAGGGATTTTTCCAGGATATAGGGGAAAGAAAAACAACCTTGAAAGGAAGGCGATACTGCTGGCATTCAGCCGCCTTCTCCCCTGAGCTCTCCAAGGACACAATCAACCCCTTACCACTGTGCAGAGCATAGGGCACAGAGTGACAGCAAGATCCCCTTTAATGGCAGATGTGGCTTTATATGAATGTCCTGTTTTGTAGTGTTTGCTTTATTTTTATTACCTTGCCACATAAAAAGCAGAGACTCAGCTTTCGTAGGGATCAAGGCATTGCTCCCTCCCTTTCTCAGTTGCATATCTTTTGAGGAACTAAGAATTTTACAAAACCCATTTATTAGAACGAAATCAAATTAAAAGTGTCAGTGTGGAGGCTTTTGTTTTAAAAAAATTGTTCTTAGCGTCAGAAAAGATAGAGCCAAATCATGGTTAAGTCTATCTTACCTGCTGCCCTACTAGAAACATAATTTGCAGCTTTCACTGTCCCCAAAGCACTTGTGAGTCTGATAAGCTGGTAGGGACAGGGGTGGAGAGGAACATGTGTCCCATCCTCTGGCTGGGCAGCTAGTCAGCCCAGATGTGGGACTGGAAAGGGTGGTGCTGAAATGAATGTGGAGAGAGCCTGTGCTGGTCCCCAGGAGAGAGGGACATTCACATTTTGTATACTTCCTCTGTCTGCTCCTTCAAGGAGGGCCACCTTCACCTCCTGGAAAAAGGATCCCACCCTCTACCTTTACACTACCTGGGCAGCGCCTATGCTCTGACACGACACACCACCTTCCAGCTCAGGATTCCCCATGGCAACACCGAACTTCTGATTCACGGAGGGCAGTAGTACCATTTTCTGTGCTAGCATGGGGCCCAGATGCTCCCCAATGACAAAAGGGATGGATACGTGAACTGCTGGTGACATGGATGTGCAGGCTTGTCCGTGGCTGCCAGCTCTGGGAGTGAGTGTAGATCAGTGCTGGCAGAAGGTGCTTGATTGATGGCTGGGAGCTACGGGGGACTATGGTAGATGTGTCGTGCCAGCTTCTGTGTACCAGTCCAGAAAACCAGGGATTATATCAAAATGGCAGCTTACAACCATGCCTAAATAAAGGTGCTTGCTTACAAGTGCAGTGAACCCAGCCATTTCCCAATGCCAGCATTACATTTGCTTTCCACAGTTGCATCTGTGACTTGTCTGAGCTCTGCACGTTGGGGAATTTAAAAACAATAATTCGTATTTTTTTCCTTGTTTCTGAATGAACCAAGCTCCTGCAGGGGGGAATATTTTTCTGTTCAGGGATATAGCATTCTACTCAAGGCATCTGGAGAACAAAAGTGTAAATGTATAAAGCTGTGAAGAGATAATACACGGGAAAATGATTTTTAAAATACAGAGGTAAAACCAGGATTACACTTTTTAAGAAGCAGTTTGTAGACTCTGTGTCAATAAGAATTGGCATGGCAAATGTGAAACTTGGCTATCCATATATAGATGCTATCAGGATCCTTCAGCAGTCATTTAAAAAAAAGATTAAGGTCACAACACGATGGTGTGCAAACATTAAAGTGTGCATACATGCACATGCATAAACAGACATATGTGTGCACACACATCTTTACAACTGGCGCTGTGTGATTATTCCTTTGTTTTCAGGAGGTTTAGAAATTTTGAAGCACTCTGATAATTTACACTTACCTATAGAGTCTCAACCATTGGGGTGGCACCTGGTTTATTTCTTGGTGATGTTGATGTCAGTAATTTATTTCAATGACCAGAGGGGACGTGCTATGCATTAATGAATACTTGTGTGCTCTATACATATTCAGATTTTGACTCCTGAGACTGTGCACGTTTAGTTTGCCAAGAGATGCTGCTGTCTCTCCAGCAGGTGTTATTAACTGAGGCAGCATTAAAGTGGCAAACGGGGCACAGGGAGAATATCTCTGATAGCTGAGAAGGGCCAGGAACAGATCACATACTAAACTTCACTAATGCTGAAATACAGAGGACATTATCTTGGAATGAAAGGTTATTTGAAACTCCAGTCTTTGAGTGAGGAGTTCATAATGGGATCTATTACATTTCAGAGCCAAAACTATGTTGCCAGGTTATGAACTCGGAATTCTGTCATGGTCCGGTCGCTGCTGCCTAACCCTCTCTTCAGGCACCAGCACTGCATTTTTAAAGGACAATTTGGGAAATGTGTGGTTTGGGAGGAACCAGGGATGCCAGGGAAGTCAGTTTGGTTCAAGACCGACTCTTTCTTTTTGTAGCACGGGAGGGAGTACCGGGCCCACGGCATCATCAGCTCAGAGGAGGTGAGGGAAACACAGACAGAATTACTAACCACATCTCCCTCCATGACAAACTTGTTTGCCTTGTAAGAAGTGAGATGCTTCTTCAAAGCACAAAGGAGAGGGGATAACTGGCAGGTGGGGCTCTGCTTGAGCATGCAGAGATTTTCTCCCCCTTCCCTGAGGTCTATTTTTTGTGGTTGTGGCTGTCTTTGAAAGGCAGTAATGAGGTAGGAAATCTTCACGCTCCTTTTGGTGTTGAAGGGTTTCAGAGCTGGATTGATGCTGGATGGCTGGAAAGAGAAAGTCCAAAAAAGGAGTGATATTTGGGGGTCATGTAGACCAAGTAATTTTTTTTTGTGGTGTATATGCAAATCATTTGATATATGTGACTACACGGACAGCAAGCAGAGCAGGATCATTACAGGTTTTCCCAAATCTATCCAAGTCTAAATTGTTTTCCCAAATCCCAAGTCTAAACTGTTGCCGAACACCATTGTGCAAACTTGGTTGTTCTTGCTTCTAAAAGGCTATCTTCTTTTGGGTCTCTTTGGGTCTCTTTGGGATGGTATTAAATTTTAATCGACAATATGGATTTCTAACTCAGCTAATCCTAAAGGTGCCCTTAAGACAAATCAACATGGCATTGGTAGGAAGAAATAATTCCCTTAGTGAAAGCTGGAAGGTATTTTTTTTCTCTCTTGTGTCAGAGAAATAAAAATCTTCCCCCAAATCTCTTCCAAGAGACACGGTCGATGCACGGGGCTGAGAGCTGGGACACATAACCACTAATCCCAGCTCTGACAGACTTCCTTGGTGGCAAATCTCCCCAACCTCCCTTTCAACACCTGTAAAATGCAGATAATGAGAACGACAGCCCCCCTTCCTCGGGTTCGAGGCGTTAGCTAACATGTGCCGAGCTGCTGGAGGCTGGTCTCGCAGGCGTGCCTGTGTACAACCAGCTAGCCCTGATCTACGCGCTGGTATTTTGTTGCCATTTGGTTGGCATGGATATCCCACAACAGCACAGTGCTCCAGACGATCATGGGCAGGCATGTAGCAGTCATCCTTTGTTTTCTTTAAATGATTTCCAGCACCAAATAACATGTCTTTTTCTGGAGCTGCAGGCAAACCATTTGGCCTCCTGGCAAACAGCTTTCCTAGTCCTCATGAGCCCACTGCCCTTTGCTGGGTAGGCTCACATTGTGTTTTCTACCCCTTTCTCTCAAAATGTTTCTTTTGCAGAGGGGAGGGGAGGGGGTGTGCTCTTGTTTTATTTCATTTTTCGAGCCTCAGAGCTGGCAGAAAATAGCTACCTCTGAATAAGCATGGCTGGTATAGAGCAAAGGCCATGGGGGGATGAACATGAGCCAGCAGTGTGCCCAGGTGGCCAAGAAGGCCAATGGCATCCTGGCCTGTACCAGGAACAGCGTGGCCAACAGGTCCAAGGAAGTGATTCTTCCCCTGCACTCAGTGCTGGTGAGGCCACACCTCAAGTACTGTGTCTAGTTCTGGGCCCCTCAGTTCAGGAAGGATATTGAGCTCCTGGAGCAGGTCCAGAGGAGGGCAACTAGGCTGGTAAAAGGACTTGATCACAAGTCCTATGAGGAGAGGCTGAGGGAGCTGGGGTTGTTCAGCCTGGAGAAGAGGAGGCTCAGGGGAGACCTCATCACTCTCTACAACTTTGTGAAAGGAGGTTGTAGCCAGGTGGGGGTTGGTCTCTTTTCCCAGGCAACTGTCAGCAAGACAAGAGGGCATGGTCTCAAGTTGTGCCAGGGGAGGTTTAGGTTAGATATTAGGAAGAATTTCTTTACAGAGAGGGTAATCAGATATTGGAATGGGCTGCCCAGGGAAGTAGTGGATTCTCCATCCCTGGAGGTTTTTAAGAAGAGACTGGATGTGGCCCTTAGTGCCATGGTCTAGCAACCGCAGCGGTAGTGGATCAGGGGTTGGACTTGATGATCTCAGAGGTCCCTTCCAACCCAGCTGATTCTATGATTCTATGATTCTATGATTCCTGGCTGCATGGGCTGTACACTCGTGATTAAGGTTGGTTTTAAGAGGGTTCTTTGTAAAGCACCCAACAGACCCCAGCATGAAGCAACAAGAGATCTCGGAAATGCCAAAACGGCACTCTAAGTGCATTTTTTTTGTCGTGGGAGAGATTTTTAAAAAACTCTTCTATATTGACACACTGTCAAGGAGTGAACAGGAGAAATATTTCTGATTTTCAGGCTGAAACGTAGTGCAATGACTCGTGCTATGGCCATAATAAAGGTGAAAAGAGACAAGGGAAAACAGGCACTTGCTCAGCTCTTGCCTCCACACATTCTGCAGTGTGTCTGTGACCTGAGCAAGCTGCTACCTCTGCTGCACAGCTGCCACCACAGTGGCCTGCAGTGTCACGGGGAAACTGTCCAGATGCAACCAAGGCGCCACCAACCCTGGACGCACAGTACAACCTGTACCGATGCTTAACTCTGCAAAACGCCGAGCAGGGCCACACTGATCACACCAAAAGCCACTCTTCCCATTGCATCAGTAAAGTACTCTTCCCCCCTCTTTTTTCCCTGAGAAAACCCTGTCATGGCAGGGAGGGACCAGGCCACACCAGGGACTGAATTTAAGAGAGCTGAAGCCTACATCCGCCTCCTGTCCTGTTACTCCATGTTGGAGATACCACATTGCATCTGTCCCTCTTTCATTTCTCCTGTTTTTAGGTCAGGCTTGTTCATGTTATGTGTACCTTGAGTAGAACCAAGGGGGCTTCCAATTCACTGTGGTAGTAGTAGTAGCAGTAGTAGTAAAAATAGTAATTATAATTATATTAAGAAACTGGGTTGTAGCCAAAACAAAATCCCTTTTCACACATTCCTACTTAGATGTAATCCATAAAACTGCATTTTTATGTCAACACATTGGCAGTGCTATAACCCAGGGGCTGGAATAGGCAAAGGCATAGCTATATGCATATTTATTTTATATCAGCTCATTTTTGCACTAGTGTGTGTATAATTGCATGGCATGTAAGAATTTATTCTCCTGTGTTCACTGGGATATCCATTCATAGCAGTGTGCCATTTACTCAGCAAATGTTAAATGACGTTATTCTGTGTGGTACACAGGTAACCTAACCTTTTTTGATCAGCTGCAAGCTGGTCTAACTCTTTTATGGCACCAGAAAGGATCACCAGGCTTATAACTTCACAGAAGCAGGGAATTGGCTCTTGCCACTTGTAGCTTCAAAAAAGAAAAAAGATAAAATTAAGACTAATTGCATGAGGTGCTACCACTTCCCTCCTCTGATGTGGCATCTCCCATAGCAGCAGATTGTATCGCTGGCTCATCCAACCCTGGAGTCAGGCGGTTGTCAAGAACTGACTTTTTCCCCTCTGGTATTTTGGCTCTAGGTCTCCAGGTTGGAGGTCACAGTCTTCAGCACCTGCTAATAATTTTTTAACAGATGATAGAAAGGAAAATTTCCAAATACAGCAGATACAATCTGCTGTAGCCTGGCTCAAGCATGGACCACAGGGTTCGCTTGCCCTAGAGATGGGGAGCTAATGATGTCCATTGTTTTAGCAATTATGTTGTCTTTCTTGAAGATGATGGTCAATGCAGCACCTTTGCTGCAGAGGGGAAGTAGGCTGTGTGTAAGAAGCTCTCCTCTTTCTACTCTAACAGCTCCCAGCTCCACCACCACTACGGGTAGGAGAATCCACACTACCAAGAATTATAATTTGCATTATTTCAAACAAGCTTTTATTTAAAATCCAAAGGAAACATTGCATATATGCAGGTTCAAATTGTAGCACCACCATGTAAGAATTCAGATGCTCTGTTCCTCACAGAGTTCATGTCTAAAACAAGTCTTGACATAAAACCTCACTTGAATATTTCTGGCAGCTCTCTGTCTCGTGACTTCCACCACCCTTTGCTAAGCAAGTCCCCTGCCCCCTTCCCTCTGTTTTTCTTGTGATAGTATGTGTATTTTAATCCAATATAACTGTTTGTTCTCATAGCCTTCCCTGGTCAGCAGGAAGTAATGGGACCTCTGAACGGCTCTTTAGAGGCAAGGGAAATAAATAAAAGACAAGGAAATTGAAAGAATAACAAAGAACATACCACCAAGGGCAGGTTTCCTTTAGGCTCAGGAGGCAAATAACAACAGGTGTGGAAGGCTATAGATGAGACGAAATGTCTCATAAGGTTTTGTCACTCTCTGATGGCACTGGCTACAAATAAATATGCCTTTTTTTCTTTCTTCTGAATTCTAAGCTGATAAAGGTATAAATGAGGAGAAATGCAGAAGGATCAACATTTGCAGAGTGCATGTTACAGCTGGGGCTTTTGCCACTGCCTTTTCCCAGTAAGTATGTATATAACTACATATGCACACCATATACATCTATAACATCAGCCAAGTCTCTGTACTGGTAACTGGTATGGGAGAGGTGCATTGCCTTCCTTCCAAGGAGTACTTGTTCATCCTCATCCCAGCCCATAGGTGATGGATACACACGCTTTTCTCCTATGTTGCATTCAGAAGTTACCTTTAGGCTCTCTTTCACAAATTAAGTACTTTCTAACATACCCATCATAGGGTCAGAGCCTAAAGGTGAAATCAGAGTCCATGTGAATGTTATTCTCCTCTTCTCCCCCTTTATTTTTTTCTGCTTGCAATACTCTTGTCAAATTTAGAAATTATAGTTATTTTCCTGCCAATGTTTTCTGCTTCCATGTGGCAAACATTTCTCTTTCCAGTGGAGCAGAAGCCAACATGGCTGCCTCGAGCATGCATGGGTTTTGTGTATCCTGTCAACACTTTCTGAGACAAAGTGAACAGTCCCGAGATCTGTTCTGTCTCCCTCTAACCCCCTCGTGCATCAACCCTTGGTTTTAGTGCATCATACATGAACCTGAGGCAAAGTACTGGGTACTTTTTTCTTGTAAATACGATTTTGAGGACACTGCTTGTTTTATCAGAACTATGAACCCTTTTCTGACTTTTCCCTGTACCTTTTCAAGCCTTGCTATTACTAAAAAATGTGATGTAACACCCAAAGCACAGACTTCCACATGATTGTATCTGAGTGACTACTCTTAGTTGCTCAAGTTTTGGATAAATGGATCATTTGACCTAATTGCTCATTGTGTGAACTTTTGATAAGGACTCTGGCCTGTACAAAATACAGTTGGCTGTTGTTGCAGGGTATGAGACAGTGTGATGAGCTGGTGTATTTTGCTGTCCTTTACAGATGGAGGAGGTGAGTGGGTTGTAGAAGTGTACTGGAGGTGTCAATGCATACCATTATCCTTTTTGTTAGGCACCCAGCACATGCACCCTTAGAGATAGGATTCCTGGCTTGGTGGCCATTATCCATCCTGAACTACAATGGTTCTTAAGGAAAACGTGAAGTATTAGGGAAAAGAGTTTAAAGACAGGTAGGTTTCTCTTGTCAGTTCATCTTAAATATTTCTGTCAGTTGTTCCTGTTACATTCATATTCTTTCATATAAATACATTTATAAATGAAGAACTATAGTAGTTGTATGTGCTTGTTAATATATAGGGCTATGCACTGCTTCTGGAAAAGTCTGTTGTTGTGGATGGATATTATCTTGAAACACGTGTGTCCCTTTGCCATGGAGAAGTCCCTTTGCCATGAGAACTTGGGTAACGAACTGGAGATTAGTTCATGTTTTCCATCATATATCTGCTTGTGTCTATTAAGGGGCTTAATTGGAGTCACTAATTCTAGATCTTAAGGAAGTATGTTAGATTGATTCTCTCTCCTTTTCAAATCAATCTCCCTTTTGATTTCATATTTTGCACTCTGGAGAACAACAAGTATAAAACTGTCCATGTACTGTTCCTTCATCACGTAGTATGAGCATTGCAGCCTCTGCTGAATAATTTTTAGCTGTTTCTAAGGTTATAGAAAAAAACCACCCCCTCTCTGTTTCACATGAATACCTTTAAAAACTAGACCTTAAATATGGTTTGCGTTTTTCAAGTATTGAATCAGGTGGTCATAGGTGGATTTTTGCATGCTAAGTTAGAACAGATGTAAAATGAAACAAGATTTCAGCTCCTAGCATAGGCTAAGTGCCAGCTTCCAAAACCTGTATTTCAGAGTATGTTTTAAGTTTTGCTTCAGTTTTTATGATATCATTGTTTACTGTGTTGTCAACAGATTTGCTTCTGCTATACCTCTGCCCTTATGATACATGTACTGATGACTGCTTAACTCTTGCCAGTGTGTCTCCCATATTGTGAATAAATTGCAGCTTGAAGTTGCCACAGAATCACTGTTTTATTTATTTTGGTGGTGTTATGGTTCTGCCATGATGGACTTTGAGTGTGATTCTGTTACTTTCAGCAAGTCCATGAAAAAATTATGGTGTCTTGTCCTCTATCTGCCACCTATACATCAAAGAACATGATTTGACATATAGCTAGTCCAAGAGTTGCCAAAGACATATGCCAGTTGGGACAAGACCAAAATGATGATGAAAAATAGCCATGATCACTCAGGGCAGAATGCGCCCTTACAACTTCATTCAATTAAATCCAATAATGCCTTCAAAAGTGACTGTTGCTTCATACCTTCCCTCTTCTTTTGGGACTACTTTTGTCTATCACTGCATTAGACACCATAACAGAGCTGTAGTACTGAGAATTGCAAAGATTTGTTCTGTGGCTGACTGGAGTCTTTGATGTGTGGCTGAAGCTTTCCGTCATCCATATGCTGGTGGGGCAGGGACAGAGGTGAGTTTGGAGACTGGCAGCCAGTGGGTGTAGCATGAAGACAAAGGCTGGGACTGGTGTCAATGATCTAAGAGCTTTTGTTTTCACAGCACCTTTCAGGGAAAGGGGGGGGCAATATATGGAATGAAAGGATGGCAAAGACCAGACAGCGCGGACATCTCTTCTAGACCTCTCAGCAAACAGCATGGGACACGCATCTTGGCAGCTAGTTGGAGCCAAGAAGCTCAGAGAAGTGCACCAAGAGACAAGGGACAGGAATGGATGTAAGTCATCCTTGCACTCTGACAGGCGGTCATTTCTGCCATCCTTACTCAAGCCAGGCTCTCCTTGGACCAGCGAGACTTTGTTCCCTGTACAGACTACAGATTTTGGGCTCTGTGGTGGCAGGTTTCTGCAAAAAACTGGTGCTGCAAGGCCATTGCTCGGGGCTTCACCAGGAGAGAGCGAGCACAGGAGGAAGGGATGTTTCCGAATGAGAAATAGCTGCGTTTTTTTAAATGAGTGATTTGTTGGCTTCAGGCAAATGGCAGAAGGTTTTGCTGAAAAGGCTTCTTTATGGGATTGTGGTTTTGCTTGGGGTAGCTGAAAGAAGTCTGTAAACCCCAGGAGCTCAAGAAGTTTGACAGGTTTGACAGGCCTTCCTGCTACTTATGAACAGGAGGCTGGAGCAAGTGTTCCTGAGATCACCCCCCTGTTTTCCATCAAAGCATGCTGTCAAGTCAGAGGAAGAGAGAAACTGTTTTCTTCCCCCATTTTATTTTCTTATATAAAGATAATCTTAGAAACCTTAATTCTGGATCTTTTAAACATTGTATTATCTGGGCTTCCCCTCAGTACAAAATTCCTGTCAACCTTTTTAGGCTTTGGATTAGACCCTTCCACAGAGCTTTGAGCACATTAAAATCATTACAGCAATAATCATTAGCGACAAAGGGTAGTCACACCAAAGACTGGTGTACATCACCTCTGAAAAACATGCCAGCTCTAAAAAGCCATACTCTCACCTGCATCACATTACCACTGTCATCTTTTGTGTCCACTTACCCTACCATGCTTCATGTACTGCCCTGTCCAAAAGTGAGAAAATGATGAAAATTATAAAAATGATGAATGACAATAATTAAGGTAATGAAAATGAAAACAACTGTAGAGCTATATCTGTGTCATGTGTAATGATAGGGCTACAGCTTCTGGTGCTGACAGGGAGAAAAGCACTCTTGACTCTCCCTGGGTCAACCTATGCCTACACACTACCCCTGACTCAGTAAAGGGAGTGAGTGCTTCTAATTAAATCACATACACCCCGAATGTGCAAAGCAGAGGGCTTGGATTTCTGCTGTAACAGGAGTAGCTGCTGCTGCAATACTTAAACCATCGCTGGTCAGAGAGCTGTTGCAGCGCTTGAGCTGGGGGTCACCAGCCTCCAAAGGGAAAGCCTGGAAAGAATCAGTAGTTCATGAAAAATGTACACATAAGGAGGAATTTCCTATTTCTTTGAATGCTGGTAATTTAATTTAAAAGGAAATCCAGTGACAACTTCCCAGGAAATAAATGCTGCATTGTAAATCTCTGTGGTGAAAAGGTGCTTAGCTGAAAATCAATAGAATTCTTCTTACTCTAGTTTCTAATTGTGCCTCAGTTCCTAAACCAGCCCAAAGCCTGGGAAACTGAAATGAGCTCCGATAACATGAACAGAATGCTTAGGGCAGAACAAACCCAAGAGATTAAGTTAAACTTGCCAGCTGAAGCAAGCCTCTGAGCTTCATGCAAGCTGGAGAAAACTCTGGAGCCAGCACATGAGCCTGCTAATATCTTCTGCAAAATCTTCCAGCCACAAGGAGCTCCTCAGACCTGGGTAAGTCTCCTACCTCCTGAAGAGAAGGAGCAGCTTAGTTCCAGAGGCCAGTTGGGTAATTCTGTAGTGCTTATCCCTGGCAGCACCTGACCAGCCCACCTTATCCAGCTGACCCAGCTGGGAGGCTCATGGGCAAGTCACTTTATTCAGCACCAGCTCAAAAAGTAGAAACTACAATACCACAGGCAAAGCACCAGAGAAGGCTAGTTGAACTGAAGAAAGAAAAGCAAGCCCATGGGTGTAAATACTCTAGCTTCTATTTTCCTCTTTTTTTTTTTAACTTTATTTTTTTAAAATTCTTATTGAGGTCTTTTAATTCAAATTATTTCAACCTTTTAATTCTCATACAAAACCGGTTTCTGCTTTTCTGTACTCACTGCTGTGGTGGACTATGTCCTACCACTCTCAAGTATTTTCATGGAACAAGAATTTCTTCCCCCTTCTGGATAGAGAGTCATGAAACTTTGGGTCTTCTTTCACATCATCTAGACACTTATCTGGTTTCTTCAATTAGGGTAATGACTGCAAGCCCCAAATGACTTTGCTAGAACTATGCAAACACGATAAGAGGTGACTTATGTCCCAGAATTCATCATCTATATAAACAAGACAGGAAATACTAATGTTCCAGCTGTGCAAAGAGGAACCAATGTACAGCAAAATTTAAGAAACATTTTCATGTAGAAAGTGTATGTTAGGAGCAAAAATTCAGTTTAGTCCTACCCAGTGCTTTGTCACCTTGTGGTTCTCTCTCTGACTAGTTTTTCTCTCTGTGGAATTAAATGTTACCTTCCAGGTTTGCTCTTTGTAGGTGCAGATCGGGCAGGGGGGCTAGAGGGGTTATCACCATGGTTCATAGATTTCTTGTGGTGAATGTGGACCTGATGATGCTTGTGCTCTGACTTGCAGCTAGCTCTAGCTGCCAAGCTCTCCCTGTTTGCATAATCAACTGCATCACATCCTACAAATGAAAACCAGAGCATCCTTCAGATACCTCAGTCATTAAACAGTTGGTTACAACCATATGAAACCCTTCAGGAGCTGTGGGAATTTCCCTATGGCTCCCAGTCTGGGATTTGGGCTGCACCTCCCCCTGTAGTCCTTCCTCACAAAGTATTCCTGCTCTCATGACTGCCTTTTGCTTGAGTAAGGGACATCCAACATAGCTTTTCAATTTGAACTCAGCTCCCACTCCACAACTCATTTTTATTTTACTGGGATACCAGTGAAGCTGCAGCTCAGTAACTGATGTTAAGAGGAACTTTTAACACCTCAACAGCAAATGGAGGAGAGTGTTTCCCATTAGTGGCTGAGGAAGTAGTACTCCTGTAGCTTCAGCCTTGAAAGCTAATGAAGCTCAGATTGTGGCCATGGCCTTTGATGTAGAGATGCCTGAGGTCAGTGTAGCTTTCAGAGGTGCCAGTGCTATGCTGTGTCACTGTGTTCATTTGGGTGAGGGCCCAATAACTCTAATCCTGTAATCATGTTTCTGTAAGCAACAGCATTTATGGTGCAGATAGTGGGGAATAGCTGCAGCGGTAATTAAATCAGGGATATACTATAGAGGAAAAGCTAATCCAACCCTGTAATATTTCCAGTAGAGCAAGTTACAGCCAACTAAGTCAGTAAATAAGTAGCAAAGTACTGGAATTGGTGGAGGGAGAGACTGTGGGGATAAAAATGCCATGTTTGGCCATCTAATCCATCTCCCTGCCAGGACCCTCATTTTGCTAGGGGAGTGATGTTAACATGCTGGCAAAAGTCAGGAAATTCAAAGCTGTGCCTTGACACTCCATCTTTGTCTCCCACTAATACATGAGGAGGGGGGGTAAAAGCACCCACTGATGAATTTGGCACTGCTAGCTTTGAATTTAATTCCTTCTCTTTAGCTGTTTCACAACCTCAGGCCACATAGTATGTATTTTATGTCTTTTAATATAGGCTGTTGTCTCCCAAGTACATACAATGGCATATTCGACTCTAATCAGGGGAAAAACACATATTTGAGTAAATATGGTTTGTCCAGGAGATGAGGAGAGCCTCCAACAAGCTGTTCTGCTGTAATGAGTATGCATATAGACATTTGTGTTATTTTATTTTGCACAGTCCTCTCAACTCCATTATAGATAAATCTCTTCCTATGTACATTTTATTAAATCAGATCTCTTTTATAACCTCATTATTTTTAAAAGGAAAAATAAATAGGAGTGCTTTGTACCCCTTTTTGACGTGGATATCTCTAACTTTGGTGGGGGTTCTGTATGTGAGATTGGTCATGAAGGATCAGCTCTATTTATCAAGGAATAATGAAAAACGTTTGTTTATAGAAAGTCTAATGTCAAACTGCAGACTTCAGTTGCGTTACTCACAAATACACACATGGACATATACAAATAAATTAATATTTTGTATGCATATATATAGTATAAAAATACACAATATATTTCCTTTAGCTCAGTGCCTGAAAGTTCAGTTGTGGGCATTCTGATTTTGATATATTATTTGTAAACAGAAGGCCAGGGGACTGGAGTATTTCCTTGACTTCAATGGATGATGGGGCCTCAAGCTGTGAACTCAGATTGGGACCTCTAAGTATCCTGCTGCTACCTAACAGCTTGCTGAAAAATGACATAATTTGTGACATCAGCAATATGCTGCTTTAATAGAGGTTTATAAAATGGCTTCCACCCTTGTGTGTCCGGACAAAACCATCTATACTTACTAAATCCGAGGTCGTCCCCTCACACACCTTGCATCCTTTGTACTTTTTAGGCATACATGGCTGTAAAGTCCCAATATCTGAAGAGCAGTAGGAAATCATTTGGTGACATCCGTGCAAGAACTCCCATCCCACCAGTGCCAGAGATGATGTCACTGTTCAGAAGATCGGTGGCTGCCAGCAGGAGGCTCAGCAATGCAGATTTTAATGTGGAGATTTAATTTCAAATACAGTTCACAGTTTATATGCGGTTGAAAAATGTTTAATACCACCTGGATGTTCAGGACACTGTTTTGAATTAAATAAATTTCAATTTGGACAATGCCTCGTCATTTCAATTGCTGCCTTTAAAGCATTTCACAGCTCTGCAAACAGGATGTTTCATATAATTCTAACAGTAACAGCAAAGAACACACCAATTTAAAAATCACCCAAAATAATTTCAAAAAATAACTGACAACCTCGGATAACAGGACATTAGTCTGAAATTGATTCAGATGTGAGAGTTGTAATGACTTTTGCAAATGCTCCATTCTATAATACAAGAAGAAAAGAATGATTTGGCACTTGGAAATGACATTGCCTTTGGGATAAATTTATTTTAAAATAAGATGCAAACTAAACCCCCTCACATTTTAAAGAATATAAACATTGTCAGAACCTGAATGGCAGTAGGAGGAGTGTTCTTTAACTTGAAAGAGTTGATGCTCTGGATTCACTGCTGTGTCACTGATACACGACATGAAATCAGTACGTGTCAGGAAACTCAGCCTGGCAGTCACAGTTGACCAGTCACACCTTCAGCATCTACTGAGATTTCTGGTTGGAGGGAGGCTTGACACAGTCATGGGAGAGGGGCCTTCACACACAGCTCCTTATAAATGGTAAGGGAAGGTATCTTAAGTGAGAGGGGCTCCGCAAGTGAGTACATAGCGGATGAGGCAGGGTACCTGCCTCTTCAGAAGGCTGTGTCCTTGGTTTTCCAGCCCACCACAATCTGCTCCCTGAGGCAAAGGTGCACTGAGTTAAGAAGAACATTGAAGAAATCAGGGAGAGTCCATGCAAAAATACAGAGACTTCTTTATCTCTGTAAATAATAGTGTTGTAGGTCTTCCTTGGAGAGAGAGAGAGAGAGAGAGACAGATAGATAAAGAAAGAAAGAAAGAAAAGAAAGAGAAAAAGAAAGAAAGAGAAAAGAAAGAACTTCTTGAAAATATTTTCAAAGGGGGAAACTGTTAATTGATGTAGATGTTTAGGCAAGAAAGTTAGGAAAGTAAGTTTCCTATTCTTCCCTTTTTAATTTTATAAGGTTCCTCTTTCTCCTCTGTTTTTTGTTGCATCTCTGTACATTTTATAGCATTAAAAATTTTTTATAGTATAGACTATAAAAGACCTCAGGGTGCACCTAGTCCACTCTTTCATGAAGGCCCTGTAGCAGATGCTTGCCTAGCCTGCTCTTAGTCTCATCCCTTTCCTTTAGTGACTCATCTCAGTGTGCATCTAGTCTTCAATTAGATTCTTTTTTTTTTGTTTTACAAATAGTGAAGATGTTCACACTTTTCTTTGCTGCAATTTAAACATTATTTCAACCTATCCTTGTACCTATGGATGCTGAGAGCAAGTGATGAATCCACTGTGGAGCATGGGAGAATAGTCACGCATCTTATCTTCTCCATCCCCATCCCTCAGCCATTTCTCAGCCACTCTCCAGCAGTATTTCCCCATCTCTTAGGTCACATCTCTGTTAACATTTGTTTTGAAAGTTGTGGTCCATGCCCATCTACTTCTTACTTGTAGTTGGTTCTTTGTTCAGGTTGGTAACTGTATGCACCAGAGGAGAAGCAGCATAAGGGCTTCCACAGTCAGCTCCAGATCACCTTAGATGATCTTTTACCATGGGGAGAAATGGTTTATCAGATGTTCTAGAACTGAATGGAAGCATGCATGGAAGGGGAGCTGCAAAGGCAGAACTCAGTGGGTTCTGCCAGCTCCTCTTCAAATGCCATCAGGAGCCTCAGGGATGCAAAGAGGAGCACACTGAACCCACAGTGCAGTTGGTGGACTTCAGCCCTGTGTTTACTTCTGGGACAACTAACATGAAATATGGTGTAGAAGCAAAAAAACAATTTCTGCTTTTGTCCATAACAGTACTTATAACTAACCTCAGATCTCTGCTGATTTCTTCCCTGGTTTTATGCACATTGACTATATCATGAGGGAAAGCCGTGGCTTCTGTTTTCATACTTGGTTCTCACATAAAATAATGGGGGGAGGGGAAGACGGGGGGGAAGATGCAGCTGCAAAAACAGTCAGTGAAAGATAAAAATCCGTATTGTTTTGTTATAGTTTTTGGTGTCCTTCTACTTCTGGACACAGAAAAGGCCTCCTCCTGCTCAGATTCAATACACAGGGGAGCCTTGAGGCTCAGAGCTCCCTTCCTACTTTCCCTAAGCCTTGCTGTCAATTGTGCTTTTGTTCACAGGAAAAAAAATTAGCCCAACGCATGCTAATTTATAGCCAGGGAAGCAATTAAAAAAAGTTTATTATCCTTCCCCCCCTGGCTCTCAAATGGAGTGTTACAGCAGCAGGGTTTTTTGGTAAGCTTGACAAAAACTGATGTCAGTGATGAGGGAGCAAGGCCAGGAACCAAGCACAGGTCTTTACATCTCTCCTCCATGTGAAATGGGACAACCTTCCAGTTTTCTCTGTCTGCCTATATTTGGGAGTGTGTACGCTTTAGGAAAATCTAGGCACAAAGTCACACTTACTTCCTTAGGCTTTGACAGTAAATATGCACTGTACATATTGCTCTCACACATCCACTTTAACAAATGCTAGTTAAATATTGAACAAAGAATTGCCTAATATAGCAACAATGTAGAGACATAGTTACCTTTTATTACTGAACTTACTATGTGCCTTTTTCTGTAAATTAAGGCATATCCTTAAAATTCAACAAAATATTAGACACCAATTAATCCATATAGTGAAGTCAGTTAACCCAGTTTGTCTCTGGATTTTGTAACTCTTTGCAAAACCTTAGAACTGCCCCAATAGAAATTTTGCCATCAGCACAGAACTGGCCTTTTCTTTCAGGAGGAGCTGGTTTTATCAAAACCGATTGTAAAGAAAGCAATAGATATCTCTACCTACTACATATTTTAAGTGGTCTCTGAGTGATGTTGAAAGTGCATGAATGCTTTCCAATGAGCAGGTATGCTTTCATATGTACCCCAGAAGCCACTCGAGTGTCAAGGTTGAGGCACGGACGGCACTGCCTCAGGTCAGGCAGGGATGGGCAGCCTCTGCAGGGTGAGCTCCTTCTTGGGCATCTTGTGGGCAAGAGACCATAGCCCTTCCCTGAATTCCCACCAAGTACCACAGACCTGGGGGACCTTCTCTCAGTAGTTCAAACTAAAACACAGATTCTTCACTGGGGACCCAAGTGCTGATGATTGAAGAGGGTGGAAGTGATTTTGTTCCCCAGCCTGTGCTCTCACACAGCAACATCAGCGATGTGACCAGGCAGCCCTTGCACATCCGCTGCCACCGGTTTATCCTTCACTTACAAGTGTTTAATTCTGTGTTATACAAGCATAGACCTCTTGGTGACAAATCTGGAGGCAAGTCTGTCAGTGATGGTCAGATTTGCAGTGATATGTGCACTGCTGACTGAGCTGCATTTTTACACAGGACAGAACATGCAGAGTTAACATGTAGCATTTCCAGTGGCATCCCATAGAGTACCAGACCTGCAAAAACTCTACTATATATTAGGGACTACTACAAAAGCAAGCCAGGAATTAAAATACTTATCAGGAAGACTACACCAGATCTTCCCAGCATGAAGGTCTACCATAAATTCTAGGCTATTGCAGGCATTTCTCACACAGAGACAAGGCTTTTTACCTTCAGCAAGCTTCACTTCAGAAAATTCTAAACTGGTATGTGTGCTTGATAGCACAGCTTTAATAACATTAACAGCACTAGAAGAAGTAGGAATAAAATTCTAAACATAAGACACAAAGCTACATGGAGCCAGACTTTAAACTACAGAGGCCCAAGACGGTAGCATAAGCATTTATCACTCCTCATTCTCATCAGGATGATCAGCTTCAAATAATGCCAGCAGGCAGTGGGCACCTACAACAGCTTAGGAACAGCACCTCTTGCATTTCTGAAGACATCATTCTGAGCAGCACTTCATGTTGTTGGCTTTGCTATCATAGATTGGGAGCTTCAGACTTAATTGGAGAAGCAATAACCCTAAACATAGTGAGGCTGTCTGATCTCTCCCCTGCTTGCAGTGTGGGCACATGTAGGACATTCTGCTCTGCATTCCATTACCTGCATCCCAATGTGAGGAGAAAAGACCCCATTCTGTTCCCAGTGAGGGACATCCAGTCCTGGGAGCCAAAGGGAGTTTTGGCGTGTACCAAGAGGACAAGAAGACCCAGTGGGGACTGTGAGGGGAGGGAATGTGTGATGGAAATAAAGGGCACTAATTTCTTCCCTGTCTCTTGCAGGCACCATTGGTGCCAGGATGGTGTGTGTGTACCACTCTGCAGCTGGCCTTTTCATGGGCACCCTGGTCCTGATTGAAGGGGTGTTGTGGGCATGACAGTGGCTGGAGGAGACCATTCTGGTGGCAGAGTAATGAGTGTCATTGAAGGACCTCATTCTTCTTCCTCCTTCCTTCCCCTTGCTTCCTTCCCTTTCTCCTTGGTGTCCAGGGCTCCTGGTAGAAGCCCAGGAAGGCGTGGGGCTGTCTTGATCCCTGCGGGGCCAGGGACCGCCCTCCACCCATCCATCCATCCCCACCCACCGGTGTCCCGGCTGTATCCCGGCAGTCCCGCGGCAGTGCGGAGCGCTGCAGGGGTCTCACTTCTGCCGCCCCGGGCGCTGCTGGCAGCTTCTCGACCCTGGGTGGGGAGGACACCCCTCCCGTCTTTGGGCACCTCGTGCAAATGCCAGCACTCCGAACCGACCGGCAGCCGCCCCCCCCCCGCCCCGCCTCACCGGGCGCTGCTCCCGGGACTGCCGTCCGCGGGGTGCGCGGCTCCCCAGCCCCAGCAACGGGGAAAAATAGCAAATAATATACTTGCCCGTACGGGCTTTTATTCCCTTCTTCCCACTTTTTTATCTTTAAAATAGTCGTTGTAAACTAACCCTGTCTCGGGGCTTTGCCATGATCTGAACTTGAGGGAGGTGAAAGTGGCAGAAGAGAGTTGGAGGGATGGGATGAATGAAATGTGGTCCAAGTTAGTTCCCCCCCCGCCCCGGCCTCCCTTCCCCCTCCAATTCGTAATCAGAAATTACTGCCCGAGGAGCAGATACTTCGTTTTATTGGCTCGTTAAAAAAAAGTTTTCAAAGTCTAATTTCCACCAGATACATTGATTTTCCGTTGAAAACAGAATTAAAACAATAAGCGCGGGTAGGTGCCATTAAAGCTAAGCCATCTTTGGCTGTTAATCACGGGAGAGAAGTATTAGGAAAGTCAGTAAAGGAGCACTGGGTTTGAAACGCAAAAATCCAGAGTTTAGGAAGACTTAAACTCAGAGGAGAGGGACTGAAGCAGGTCAAGAAATAAGGCAAAACTCTTAATAAGAGTTAAAATTCAGTGTGAGGTTACTTCTCGATATGGCAAGGAATACGTCGTTCCTGGAAGGGCTTTGTGATTGAGAAATACATCCATTGCTAAAATACCGTTTGATGCTCATGTCGAAGAGGAAACCAAAATAATCTTTTTCTTTTAAGCCCCGATTTCAAATCAAACCAAACCCAACTAACCAAAAAAAGCAAAGCAAAGCAAACCAAAAAGCCACCCCAAAAATCCCTCTAAATTTCCATCCGCGGCTGTGAACAGCTTTCCTAGGGATATTTGTTTCAAACCTTACAGGCGCAGCGCCCTTGTGTTCCCTAGGTCTCTCTGCCTTCCCTTCCCTTCCCCCTTTTCTACTGCTTGGATGGTCGGTTCAGAAGCAAATGTCTTGCTAAATAATGGCTAGAATTTGGAAAAAAAAAAAAGGAGAGAGAGAGAAGGAAAAAAAAAAAAAAAGCCGGGAAAATGCGCACCAGCATTCAGGTGCTAACCTACTTATTTGAAAGTAATTTATTTTCCATTTTGCCCGTTTTCCCCCTTTAAAACAGAACGCTGAAAGAAAGAATAAGTGCTTTAACATTTCAGTGTTGTGCTCTGGTAATTACTTTTTCACTTTTCCCCTAAGTTCCAATGTGAAAACCTCACAGGGGGGTCTTTGCTGTAGCAGGGCTACAGTTCCCAATCCCAAGCGCAAGATCTGCAATTACAAACCCATTCGGTGCCCTTCCCTATCATTAATATGCATAAAATCCTGCTGCTAATCTTATAATCTGTTTTGTTTCATCAATTGCTTGCCTAGCACCAGGCGGGAAAGAAAAAGAGAGAAAGAAAAAGAAAGAAAGAGGAGAAGAATAAAGCCGGAAAATCACGGAAAGCTTTGGAAAGTAAACGGAAAAGCCAAATAAATCGGATTTTATTTTTGATAAAGCAAAAATCGTTAAGGCTGTTAAATGGAAGTAGGATTTTCCGATGGAGGGGTGAGTGTCAGGGAATTTTAAGGAAAAATCTGAATATATCCAGCATTTTATTTGCATATTCGATTTGTCCGCGTGCGGGTCATGAAGTTCCTTAAGCACTCAGCGGCGAAGGCGGGAGGGTGCGCGGAAACACCTCAGGAGAGTATATTAATATTCCTTCAGTCTGACGAGGGAGAGGAGGTGGCGAGCTCGGGGAGGGGGGGGGGGGGGGGTGGGGGGCCCCCCCCCCCCCCCCCCATGACAAGGCGCGACAAGCCAACGCCAGCAGCAAAATCGCGAAGGCCTTTTTTTTTAAACCCCCCCCCCCCCCGCCCCCCCCCCCCCCCCCCCCACCTTCCAGAGCGATATTAAGGAAATAAAACCATCTACACCACACGCGTCCTATTGAGATTAATGAAAAAATTATGCCAAAAAAGCAGAAAAAAAATTAACCGCAACAAACCACCAACCAAAAAAACCCAACCCCAAACAACCATTATCTCGTATATCTTATCCTCCGTCCCCCGCGCCGGGCCTCGCCGCCGCCTTGCCGTGCACCTGATGATTTATTAACGCAATCTGCAGGGATAAAGACACGCGTGCCCGGCTCCTGCTCGTCCCAGCTCATCTCCTAAGTAATTGTTTCTCATTAGTTCTGATAATGTTTTAATAGTGCTGCCCGTAATTTAGTCAGCCTGGAATTAATAACGGAGGGTGTCCTGAAACGCACGGGGATGGGGGGGAGCTGCAATATAAGCAGTTAGTCTTTAATTAATCAGATTAGCCCGGAGGTCCCCGCGCTGTAAGGGATCCGCCGGCGCAGCGCCCTCGGACGGGACTCGGGTGGAGGGAGGGAGAGAGGGGTCGGCCCGCGCTGCTCATCCCCAGACTCCGCGGAGGGCTGCGACGGGGGTCTCTGCCGCCCGGGGCCTCCCGGAGGAGCGGGGAGGCGGGCTCCATGGTCCAGTCCCGGGGGGGCCGCCCTCCGCTCCCCTCTTACGCCGCTCCCGGGCCGGTCTCCACCCGGTCCCCGCCGTTCCCGGGGGGGCCGCGGAGAGGCGCTCCCGCCGCCCCCGCGCTCCCTTCCCTCGCCGCTTCCACGCGGGCCTGTCGGTGGGATTCTTCCTCCTCCCCTTTCCTCTCCCTCAATTAAACCAAAAATAACCCAAAATGATTGCAATCGCTGCTCGGGGACGGAGGGGAAACATGCTAAGCGAGGAGACGGGAGGAGTAAGGCACTGTGGCTCCATACGTGAGGCCATGGAGGTAGTGAGAAATGAAACTAAAAAACAACTGTTTTCTATTTACAGTTTTAAAGAAACAGAACAGCCTTCCCCGCAGTGTTTGTCTAAGTGCAGCAGCATTGCTGCTGTGTAGGTCATGAAAAGGTTGGTGCATAGTTTAAAACTTCCCATTCTGTTAATTTCTTAAAGAACAGTCGTTCATAGTCTGAGCACAAAAGCTCATGATTTAATGAGGAACAGAAACAAAATCTCTGATTGTTGGTGTTTCAAACTTCATTGGAGTCCTCTGGCAACCACAAGTTGATCCTCTGCAGCTTCAATACCCTTTAGCCCTCCATATAAGAGTACATGCTGAATAGAGGACAATGCCTGGTTGTTATGTTTATTTACCCTTACTACAAGCTGGGTTAAACTCTTCAAAACAGCTTTACTAAGCCCGTTAACCACACAGCCCACATGATCTGTAGCCGTATCCCTAATGTGATGTAAATCTGACTCGAGACCATATGCACGAGTTCTGCTGCATTGTGTCTCCGAAAACTACAAGTTTATTGCCGTCCAACCTTTCCCGGGCTGGATGCTTCCAGGAGGAAACTCTCTGAATAGAGACCACTTAAAAAAAGAGAAAAAAGTCAAGAGTCCTGCACTGTTGGAGCAATATTTTTAATGGCTGTTGCACATTTACAGAAGGGCGGTGTGTGGGGGATGCAAAGCTCACACAAGGTAAAGATTTTCATTGCAATTATTTCAGCTGGTGCCTAATCATTTGAGGTTTTGCCCTTTTTGCCAGGAGTTCTGCATCAGAGTGGGAAGAAGCACAGATAGAAATAGAAGCAATTGAATCAGTTTTTGTCTGCTCTTTCAACAGAGCTCAGAGTTTGTTTCGCCTTTCTCCTTCAGTGAAGTCATAATCTTACATTTGTAGTAATTATCGTGATGTCACACAGTTGGTGATGTAACTTCGTCACAGGCTATGAGCAGAACATGGGCCATGCAGGAGTGAGCAGTGGTTTGAGTCAGGAATAATTTTAGTAATTAGCTATTCTGGCAAGCAAACTATGACAGATCTGCAAAATGGAAATGAATTTCTGCTTAAGCTTGACATCTTTAATTTCCCCCCCACACCCTCCAAGTATTATAGTCATCTTTAAAAACAGCTACTGGGGCCCCATGGCGAGAGCTTCATTTACCAGCTCATTTTTTCTTGATCGCTGTGGCAAGCGTAACAATGTTCTGTGCCTGCTTCAGTAATGGCATGTCGATCATGCTCCCGTGGAAAGTAAATGCTCCCTGGAAAAGAGAGAATATAAACTTCCTGAGAGACCTCTGGAAATTGTAGTTGGCTTGTCTTGTTCTTTAAAGACACATTTGTTTGCCAAGAAACAGCAGCTCCCACAGTAATCCTGAACAAGTTTTAGGAGACAAACTAACCGAGATGGGGCAAGTGCATTTAAAGAAATGCAGAGAGCAAGAAGTGCTCCAAAGAGGAGGTAAAAAGAGAGAGAAAAGAGAAGCCCAGTGTGCAGCCAGCCTGTTTCAGCCTCTCTAGCTGGCAGACACTGAGGGCCAAGAGCAGCAAGGCTGTGCATGCCAGCTGGAGAGAGGGGCTGGCAGACACAGCACCTGGGGAGCAGCTCTGCTCCCCACCTCCAGCATTGATCCAGGGCTGTGCCACAGGGTCAGCACAAAACTGCCTACAGACAGAAGGAAAAGGCAGAAAAGTTATCTTTGTCAGGAAGCAGCAATGGGTGTTTGTGGGGTTGGAGGGAAGTGGAGGCTGTGCTGCTGTTTCACCTCTCCGTTAGGTCTCTGGTGCTAAAGATAGGCTGGGCCTGTGCTGAGAGCCAGGGACTGGGATGAAAGCTGAAAAAAAAAAAGTGGATGGCACAATAATATTGCCCAAATCTGTTCTGGAGCCAAGGTAAAGCCCACCTGAGCACCACATATAGGGAATTTCCCCAAAAGGATGCAGACTACTCTGTGTTTCAGCGGTGGTGATCTGAGAGCCAGGACAGGTTTCAAAAGTCACTTTGTATTCCTAAGAATTTTTTGTTGGTACCATGTTGACAAGTTTAAAACAATTGTGAATCATAGTTAAAATTTAAACAGAAGACATATGTTTTAAATAGGGCCAAACCTGACTTATTTCTTTGGATGCTTTAATCTACACGTGTTGCTGAGGTAGGATTTGGAAGACAAAACACTGCATTAAAATGTGCTCAAGTTCAGTAGACAAAAAACCCCAACTTATTTGCAATTCTAACAGTACTTTGGCACATTTGAATAAACACGCAAAACCCAACAAACCCCAAAAAACCAAATACAAATCCCCTCCCTGAAGAATTCAGAACTGAGGGCCTGGCCCCAGCATTGCACAGGGCGTCTCTGTGAAGCACTGTGCACACTTTTAATGCCCTGCTGCAATCGATACAGGATCACAGGCTGGTCCTAGATTTGACAGTGAGTGAGGCTGACCAAGAACAGGGTAAGAATGATAGCAGCATGTGTGCCTGTGAATGCATAGTGAGAGAAATGCAGAGGAGAACAAGCCATTTATTGTTTTCTGGTTTTCATTTGAGACTTGATAATCATTAAATAGAGGACTCCAGTAAGTAAGGTGAAAATATAATCCTTTCACAAAAATGTTTAGGAAATGTGTTGCTCCAATGGCATATCTAGTTTGACTGAAGTATTAATTAAATACTAAATCACATTCTGGAATATTTAAGACAAAAATCCACCTTAAACAGTAATCTAATACAAATCAATATTGTTGTGTGTAAGAACAGGCTGTATTAAAGCCATTGAAAACCTAATAGTAAAAACTACTTTATTCAAAGTAGATTTTCCTACTGTAGCGTGCAATATTTTAGGTAGGTTTGGAGAATAACTGTAATGACAGAAAAACTCAAAGGTTGATGCTTCAAATTGAATTTTTTTGTTTACAGAGTAAACAACTAATTCTACCTTACCCCAACAACACCAACAATAATATTATTATTTCTATTAATAAGACATTAGTAAATTAATAATTTATTTTAGCTACATATCAGTCATTTTCACTTTTAAACCTTTACAGAAAATGCAGCCTCAAACTATTCAATTTATGAGCTATTGTGAAAATAAATTAGGAACTAAGTAAATATTTTATGACATAGGATTTATTCAGGATAATCAGGTCTACACAGTGATCTCAAACTGCAAGATACATTTTTTTAACTGTAAGAAAAACATATTTTAATTGTGCCTTTTTTCTATAGCCATTCAGTGATGCCTATTCAGTAACAGCCAGTTCAGTAGCAAAGTAAAGAGTAAAGCTAATTCAGTAACAGCTATTGCTTACAGGAGAAATCTGCATGCAGATGACAGTGACAGGTAGAAATATGTTGAGGTCTGGCATTAGCCTTCTCAGTTTTGTGAAAGGAGCTCAGTTATCCTAAGTAGCAGCGATAGTTTTCAGAAAGAGATGGGTGCCTAGCAATATCAGTTCTGATCTCTGGTAGTCCAAATCATGATTGGAAGGGTCTTATCCCTTCCACTGACTGGATACAGGATGATTTGAAGTCAGATACCTCTGCAAGGTGCCTAAGTTGTAGCACAATGAATCTGGGTCAGGATGTCTTTTTTACAAAGCAAGAGTTAATTAAACAGCATGCTTGTTCTCTCTTCATTAAAATAACATGTTTAGAAAGGAAACCAGGATAACTGTGTATGTGGACACATGAACACTGAACCACTTGAGAACTGCTGTATGTTCCCTGCTTGTCAGTGTGCAGCTGTACTTCGGGTTGCTAGGATTTGAATTCTTGAAGGAAAAAATGCCCCCCTCTTTTTTTTTTTCTTTTCTAACAGTAAAGGGTAACATGAAGTTGGCTTCTCTGCCTGTTCACTCTGAGGCTTATTTTCTCCCTGCTAATTTGCAGTGTTGAGCTAAAGTCCAGAAAAAGAAACCGATTTTAATGCTATTGAATATACTCTATTCACTGACTCTCTTTCCACCCACAGGTTTCAACAGATAGGAAATACCAGTAATTACAGCTTTGTCCCCATGCTCTCTTTTCCAGTTCTGCTAGATGAAATTTGCCTTTAGCATTCTTTTGATTTTCTCTTGCATGAATATAAAGAAAACAAGACTTCCTATAAACACCATTTGCTTTGATAGCATTAATCTGGGGATTAATTTAGTCATAGATCTAAATTGTCTTTTTGGCTAATTTTCTTAACAATCTCACACTTCCAGCCTGTACTTAGATTTCCAGTAGTTCAACTATGGGACCAAGGGTCTGCTTGTAAGGAAGCTTGCAGCATGAATGGGAACAATGGCAGGTGGGTAGTGCAAGGCTGAGGTTTGCATCCATCGTGTTTGGTGGCTGTAGCCCTTGCTTGCCATGTCACCATATAAATCAATCAGTGGGAGCCTTTTCAGGAACCTATAGAGGGACCCTCCAATCAGGCTAATCAAATCTGTCAGACCAGCCCTGGGAAGAGACAGTCCCTCCAGGTAAAAGCTGATGGAGAACCTGGGAGAAGGAGCGGCTAGGAGGCAGTGTTGAAGATGGTGGGTGCAGCATCTGGGTAATGGTGCATGGGTGCAAGTAACTCGAGTTGGAAGAGAAGTGAGGGAATGGAGGACAACTGCAGCGCTCACCAGACAGCATATGAAAGTGCTGCCCTTATGAGAAGGGGTGGCTTTGTGGACCAAAGACTCTGCCCTATTTTAAGCAATGCAGTGTATATTCTGTTGTACCTATCCAGTGCTATCCTCCATGCAACCACACAGTGAATGTGCTGAAGGCAAAGCCCTGTGAGAAATAGGGTGACTTTTGGCACTCATCAGTCTGTAGCGTATGGGAGCTGTGAGGGCGCTTTGGCTGGTCCACGCTGTACAGCTGTGAAATCAGTACAACACAGCAGAAGGGTTTGTATTTGTACAGTCTCTCTGCTCCTTCAGCCTCATCACTCTATGCTTCTGTCAGGGCAGATTGTCAGGGAGGAATCAAGGAAGAAAGTGAATGGGCAGCATTTCCCATTTGGGTCATGGTGCAGACTAGCTAAGAGTCCTTCTAACTGACTGACGAGCAAGGAAAGACTCAAGGTATTTCCTTCTGGATAGCTCTGTACGGGCAGAGGAAGAGACAGGCAGCAGACTCATCTAGCTCCTCTTCTCTCTGTCTGCCTACTGCAGCTGCCCACAGAGCCCACCAAGTCATCCGCTCCCCACCTCCGTCTCTTGTATCAGACCACATTCTCCAGGCTGGATGATGCAGGATCAGTACTGTGAAATTTGCTGCTCCCCCCAGGAACCATGTAGTATTATTCACAATGACTTTTAATGCTCTGTTAAAGCAGTAGTAGTATTTTTAAAAAGTAACAGCAATTTATGCAAGATGCAGGCCATGCTGAGTAAGGTCTTAACAGCTTTATTTTGAATTTCAGTATGCCCTCAGGCACTTTGAGAATGGAATAGAGAATACTTGGCAAATACAGAAAACAGTTGTATGGGAATTAAAATTATAGAAAGCTGCTGGGTTTTGTTTTGTTTGGGTTTTTTGTTGTTTGTTGTTTGGGGTTTTTTTGTTTCTTTTCAGAAGGTAATGGCAAAAAATTATAGTCTTGATAGAAATAGAATTGAGAATGGTCAGCACCAACTGATAAAAAGATCCAGTCTACAGACAAGAGAAGTGATAAGGTGGAGTTGGCAGAGAACAGTCATTTTCACTGGTCAGGAGATGAAGATATAGGCTCATGAAAAAGGGAGGCAAATCCAGCTGTGCAGTAAGAATAACTAATGCGAAAAATTTCCAGGTAGCTGTGGAGAGATTTAAGAGGTGCAGAACCAAACTTTGTAACACATCAGTTTGGCAGACTTTATGCTTGTATCCTGTGAGCTTCCTTTTGGATAAACGCAGCCACTACGAAACCCAGCTCAGATCTAGCAAAGTTCAACATGTAATTGAGGAGTCATCTTTGACATCTTAGAAGACAACTCTGGTCATGGAACTTGGACATGTCTCTTATCATATCTCTATGTCATCCTTAAAGATTTCCTTTACCTCTAAGAAATGACACTTATCAAGTCACAGAAAGAATCTGTTATTTGTCTGTTATTTGCCTTGGTCAAAAGATGAACACATTAATGCATAGTGTCTATGTGTGGCAGCATCCAGGAACATTTGCTTTGTGAAACTTTTGAGAGTAGTTAAGAGCTTGGTAAATCTATAAGACCATCTCATAAACAGAGCATAATCTTTTTAGTGGCAAGAAGCTTTCTAGAAGTTAAATGGACAGGATTCAGGGTCCATGATTTCTGTGTTGTCTGGGGATCAATACGTTCTGATGGAACAAGGAGAGGGGAAGAAATGATACAGGTAATTTTATTGCTAGTGTTTATCATGGGTAGAATGGAATTGTGTTACATATGGAATTGTGTTGATGTTGACTACAACAGGAGAGATACAGGATGACAAGTGAGATACTCTTCTTGTTTTTCCAGAAGATCAGGGAATGTAAAGTTTTATACTACTTCTTCTGTCCTGAAACCTTTTTATATAATAGACAGTGTTACATGGGGTTTTACTTTCACCATCTTTTGTTTCCTTATAAACCACTGGGTTAAGGAGAGGAATAAGCAGGATAAAAACCATCATGATACAGAACATTTAGGGCACCTCATAGTTATGTGACACAATTATCTCTGAGCTGTGGATTAAAGTACTTGAGTTAATTAAAGTAAAATAATAATTGTTCTGGGACATATGGGACAATGATCAGACGAGTTAGTCCCCACTGGCTGACAAGACAGAAGAATTAGATGTACTCCTGCACCTGGGAATGCTTGTGGCTTTTTCCTCAGCATTTGCTCCATCTGTGGTTATCTATACCTCTAACCACATCCATCCTGATGACTGCAATGAGTTCACTAAGGGCGTTACTGCAGACCTTCAGTACAACTGCTGTTGTTATTCATTACCTCAGTCACTGGCAAGCCTTTGCTAACAAACCTTTGGTGTCTTGTTCTACCAGATCCCATCATACATGTAGCCAACAACTTTAACTCCCATGTGACAGTGGCCAGGATTTTCTTAAAGATTACATGAACTTACATTAAGACCGTGGCTTGTCTACAGCACAAATAAAAAAGAGCTATTATCTTGCATCAGATGAAAGAATATAGCCAATAGTGCTATGTTAATTTGTTATGTGTGTCAGTACATGGGCTGTCCTAGGCCACTGTTTAAAGACAGCCAACTTTTTCAAAAGCAGTTTACTTTGGGAATCTAGTCAGGCTATTTAGATGGCAGGCTTGGAGGTGCTAGGGGATCCTGTTGAGTAGGTAAGGCTTTGGAATGGAGGAGACTCTGGTTAGTCAGGCCAGTGGAAGAAAAGGAAAAGCAAGACAAGGTAATGTTCCAAGAAACTTCAACATGGACAAGAAAGCACCTACTGCTGAATTTTGAATTAAGTATAGGTCCAAGATATGTGTTATCTAATGCTCATGAAATTGCCAAAAAACCCCTCTGCCACTAGTTAGGAGACTATTGAGTGGAAGACAAGCAATCTCACAAGTGAGGGGAGGTCCTTTGACAGCACGTCCTGTCTGCCGTGACAGGATTAGAAATAGTGCCTCACTGATAAAGATTTGGGTTTTTTTCCAAATACTTTGCTCAACAGTTTAGCTAGCAATACTTTCCTTTGCAGATCAAATCCCTGCAGAGTGTGTGGCAGTTGGCTTATCTTCTTGTCCTACCTGGCTGCCTTTTGAGGGGATGTGCAATTAGGACCTGGGGGAAATGGACGTATGGGGGCCAACTAGCCAGTCACGCTTTTCTCCTCCACCCCCTTCATCATTAGGAGATGTCGTGAGTCAAACAGAGCTCCCACACTGCTCTTGTAGCATGGGCCAGAGCCTGTGTGTGAATACAGCCATTGTGTAAATAAGTAATTATGTAAGTCCCTGTGACCTGTGTCAGCACTTGTGGGCAGATGCCAGGCTAAATGGAAACGAGCAGGATGGGTGATGCCAGCTGGCCAGGGCAAACCTTGCATACCTCCTACTAGGAGAAACAGAGAACCAATATAGACAAGCACCCTGAAGTCCAAAGATGAATCTTTGATCCACAGTTATCTGAGAAACACTAATTCTTTCCAAGGTAATTCAGTGGCTCGCCCACTTCTGAAACCCAAAGGTTTTATAAAATACAAGGAATACAAGGAATAAACCCACTAAAATGTGCTTGGTTCTGAGAACATTACCTCTAATCCTGCACTATATTAGCTGTTATAAGGAAGTAAGAGTTTTGTGTTCTGCAAGAAGGGCAGATTTGCTCTTCCAAGGAGGGAAGAGAGCAGGTGGATGGCAAAGGCTCCCCATAAAAAGCATGGCATTCAGGAAGATAATTCCCCTGGGATTAATGAAAACACACATTGTTTCAGTGACTCCCTGCAGAGGAAATTTGGAAATCTTTGCTTTGGGGCGTAAAAAGAATGCTTGGGTTTGCTTACAGGTAATGAACAAAAGAGAAAGAGTTCTGGTTGCAGCAAATGACATTGGGTCGGTGCCTGGAGGAGGAGTGATTATCCTGAGTACAAAGGAATGATTTCTCTTGAAACAGAAGGTTGAGACCATATTTTTGGGGAAGTCAAGAGTAGGAAATAAGCTAACAGCTGTGATGGTGCTGAATGCAGGTTTAATTAATTTTTTTCTTCTGCAAGTTTTAGCCAAAGAGCTGTCATAAAGAGCTGGGTCATGACTGAACCTTCTCGTAATGAACTTCCAAAGGTTAGAGAGCTGCTAGGAGGTGTTCAAAGATATCTGGGTCAACTGAGCATGTTTTCCAGACTATAACAAGATAAAGTCTCTCCCTCCTCTCTGGTCAGGCCTGTCCTGCCTCCAGGGCAAGCTGACAGACAACTATGGCCTTCTTTTATCACATTTGCAATAGGTAGGAAATGCCCGAATAACTAGTGTAGTCACGTATGACAAACTGAAGACTTCACAAACAGCAAGCTATATGGACAGAATTTTTTGAGCTACGTATTTCCATATCCTTTCCTTTGAACACTTTCACATTTGCTCCTTTTCTGTAACAATATTATGGGTTGAAAGACACTTGTGCATAAAATCTTTGAGGAAAATAAATGATCCCTGAAAAGGTTTGTCAAAGATATCTTTTTGGCAAGAGGAGATGCTCAGTGGGTCTCTGTGATCTGTTGAAGGATGGACAGGGAGGGAATTTTGCCAAGTATCAACATCAGTAAATTTCTGAAGCCATTTTGTTGATATGAAGAAAACATTAAATATCACTACCTTTTGTTTCTTTTTGTCAGTGTAAACTTCCACTGGAGTAGAAGTAGTCAGTGAGCTCAGCGGATAAATCAGTTTGTAACGCCAGAAGCAGACCTGTTTGTATGAGATAGACTTCTACCTCTAGGAGCATATGGAAGGACACAAAAGGTCGAGAAAGAAAGAGCAACAACCACATGAAATAGAGACTGATTTTTGCCTCAAATAACTCCGAAGCAGCAGTACAAGAACTCTGGCAGAAGAAGCCCTTTCTAAAGCTCAACAGGTAGGAAGGACTTTGTGATCCTTCAAGTCCACAGTAGGGCAGGAAAGATGAAGATCAAGGACCTACAAGGTCCTTCACTTCTTCTCCACCTGATATTATTTTCCCAGCCCATATTGTATCAGGGTGAATTTATGCTGATACTTTTGATCTGTGTTTGGCCCAGACAACTGTAAAAGTTTTGTTCTTTCCCTGCCAAGTTCACTGATAAAACGGTAGCTTCGTCCTTGGATAGAGAGCTTCTTGTATAAACTATATTAATTGGTGTTCTGTGATTGGTTCATCGTCTGCCAAGGACATTTGAAGGAGAAACCAAAGAAGAAGGGAGGAAATCATGACCCCCGACTCAATTAGGGAAGACCCCCGAAGCATACCGCGCATGTGTATGGGGAATTCCAAAATTCTCATGCATGCGCTGAAGGGATGCACTTGCATAATAGGGACTGAGGGCCTCTGGCTGGTGGTGATGGCCACACCTGTGGAGGTTGAGGTCACTCAATTATTTGTATAAAAAGCAGATAGCACTTTCTTGGGGAACCTAGTTTTACCTCAAGGACAACGTTGCCTTTGGCGGGGACACCTGCCAGTTTGTGAACTTACTGACTCTCCAAGGATGCAGCTTCTGCTATGGGTAATTATAGGCATGCTAGGTTGGTAAGATAACTTTATGGGCAACAGCTGGGTAACTGGGGAGGTCGTGCTGGGGTCTTATTTCTCTCCTCCTTCCTCCCTTTTGGGTTTGTTCGTTTTGTTGGCCACCTCTTGTTAATAAATATCGGTTTTGTTGAGCTTGCAACGGTGTCATGGTTTTCAAGATTCAGTATGGTTCGAACCCTCACTAATACACATATATAAGGGTCTTGCCCTGCTGTGTGAACCAGACAAGCTGTTTTTCCCTCTTACAGTCCCCCAAGCTGCCTGAACCATTGGGGACAGCTCTTTCAGCTGGGATGGACCTGGGAATCCTGCTTGGTCCAACACCAGAGACTCCTTCAGGCCCCCCAAGTCTCTCCCTCTCACTGAGCAAACAACCTATTTAAGATCCCTGAATGGAGGGCAGACATGAGGAGATTTTTATTGCACTTTGCACTTTCTTTAGTTACCTTCTCATTGTAGTTGTTGCCTTCCTGTGTGCTCCTCTTGAGTAGGAAAGAATAAAATTAAAGAAACTGAGGGAAGTTTTAGAAGTTGGAAATATTCTCCACTGGTTTTCATTCTCTGTCTTATGTATCGTGAACGGAAGAATCCTAGAGAGTACGCTTGCTGTTGCCAGGCAAATCTTCATTTTATAGCACAAAAGCAGCTTCCTGGACAAACCCTATCCAATGATGCATTTTTTCCCCCTAGTGAGCATCATGGTTATTATATGGAAAAGTGAAAAGTAACTAATATTAAGACCTTAGTATCCTCAGATACCCTTAATTAAGTAATTTGGAATTAACTTGAGGTTTATGGTCATGGATGCAATTTAAACATAAACTAGAAAATTCAATCTGAAAGTAAATAACTGATTACAGGACACACAAAAGGCATTTGATACTGAGGGGAAAGGTAGCTGTAAAATACAACACAGTTGAGAAAAAATAATAATAGTGAAGCTCGTTCTGCCAACGAGAATGGAATTGCCTGTATTTTTGTGTTCTCTGTTTTTTCTAATTTTAGGTTCATTTTCTGAATAGGATTGAACAGCCATATTTTACTGTGATTCTCTATTTCAGCTGAGAGAGCTGTTGCAGAGAGCCTCTCCAGGTCCCTGAAAAAGCTGGCTAGCACAGAGAGGAGTGAAAAGGCAGCAAGACCACTGCTACTTAAATTAACTGAAACAATATTTTGGCTGTACAGGCTTCTGAATTCCCTCAGTAAGCCTTTAAAAGAGCCATCTGGTCAGAACATTACATCTCTAGTTAGATACTGCTTTGGAAATTGAAACGAGGCTCATGAGTTCTTGTTAATGCTTTTTAGAAAGGGATTTTGGAGGTAGGTAGTTGCCTTGGTGGGTTGCTTGGTGCAGAGCAGGTTTTGGCACGATGGCGGGCAGGTGTCTGCAGCAATGGGTGTCTTCCTGCTCCATGCCCATAACAAAGCACTGACTGACTGGGAATGTGCCGACACAGCATGGCCCTTCCAAAAGCAAGGGCACTCACCCTGCATATATCTCCTTGAGCCAACAAGGATAGAGAGGGCTTGTGCCTTGCTGAGAAAGAACTCAAGAGAGGTGCCATCCCTCTGCAGGGCCCATGTCCCCTGGGACAGGAGGAGCCTCCTCCTCCAGGAGCTACCTCCGAGTGGAAAGGCTATGAGGGGCACAGCATCTGTCCTGCTCCAGGCTCATGGAGAAACTTCTCCCTGCGGGAAATATCAAAGTGCCACCCGAGTCTCTCTCCCTCCACATTTTGGACACAGGTCTTTAATGAGTGGCGGAAAACAGATTAAGAGCCACCAAATGCCTGCTGGGGAGTGGGAGGGGGAGAAGTTGGCAAGAAAATGTTTTGTATGAGTTTCTACCCTGCTTAGAAGCTTTTGCAGCCCCGTGTAGTAAAATCTGTCTCCTTCTCTCCCCACCTGGCATAACTCCCTCAGGACTGATTTCACCAGTGTAGGAACCAGTATAGCACAAGCAATTAGCCAACGCAGCCCCTTCTGCTCCATTGTAAAGGTTCAGAATTTGCCCCCAGATGGATCCTTCTAAGAGAAAAGCCTTCAACTGTGACACAAAACACATTTCTAAAGTATCTTTCAAATACTAAAACTGTATAGAGAAACTTTGAGTACTAGTATAAGCTCTCTTGACCTCTATTTATTCATCAGTTTTCACATTAAAATTTCACTTGGCCACTCTTTAAAAAGATAAACAACATAGCAGTGGCCCATGCTTAAATCCCACCAGCACTCTTCACCTTTGCATAGAGATGCATCTGAGCCTATATTAAGGCTGAAGCTCCAAGAAGGTGGCAATTTACCACAAATTCCTGAATCCTCCGCTCTGCAGTGGAAGAAATATACATTACCCAATTAACATAAACGACAGCAAATGCTCTGTGTTCTTGGAGGGAGAGCTAACAGCACTGCAGTTCAGCATGCACAGAGGCATGGCAGCACCCTGTGCTGCCATTGTCACCCTGGAATGGGATCCAGCTTAGGTGGTGGCACCTCAAAGCTCTGCAGTATGTCCTGGGCAAGGAGAGTGGGGAGCTGGGCTGCTCCCTCACTCCCAGCTCCTCATAAAGCCCCGAGATATAATGCCCTATAAAGTTCAATATAATCCCTGTGGGTCGATGAGGTCCCATACAGCCCTATGGCAGAGGGATGCTCCAGGGCAACCCTTCCAAGAGGCAGCCTAAGCCTGGCACCCCTGGGACATGGTCCTGCTTTCCTAGCAACCAGGGGCTGGACTGGGATGGGTTGGATCCCGTGTGGCTGGGGCCGTACACGGAGAGCCCTCACAGGGTCTGCAGCACGGCCGGAAGAGGGAGGGAAGCATGGAGAGACCGCCCTGTGAGGCAGTGGGAGCTGGACCTGGCCCAAGCACGAGGGCGCATCGTCTCCAAGATACAGTGGCTTGGGGTAGCTTTTCCTAAACAAAGAGCATTATAAAGGAGCCACTGCTGGAAATTTCCATTCCTTTGTTGGGTTGATGCTGTGTAAATAAATGCAGTCCTAAGATTTTTCATAATCCTGGAAAGGTCCGTAAATGAAATTGTATAGTTTGCCAAATCACTGGAGTTCATATATATTATTCCTCAGCTGCCAGGAACATGATATACAATGGCACAGAATATAATGCAAGAAACATATGCTAAAAGTCTTCTTAGAAGCACTCTGTGCATTTGTATGTGGCATGTACAGATATTTCTTTTGTTTTGCTCTATGGGATCTAAAATATTCAACCCATATTACAACTTGGGTTTGTGAATTACTTACCTTAACTCTAAATAATCCTTACTTGACAAGTGACTTTGGTGGCAGCATTTAGTTATTCCCTGGTTTAATGTGTGGGTGCTTTGAAAGCATTATAAATTAGTACGTGAGATAAATGTGTAATCAACCTTTTACTTTATTCTTCTGCTTTTCTTTATATTTGAATTTTATTTAAAACCAAGACAATTCGAGAAGATCCCAATTTTGATAATGATATTGTGCCAGATGTATTTATAAGTTGAATGGCTTAAAAATGCATTTTTAATGTCTTACTTTTTTGTCATATATGAACACTCACTACATATAGAAGAGATTACAGTCCTGTATCCAGTATATTGGTAATGTAAATGTAGGAGTTACTTAAATAGTAAAGACTATGTACCCTCATTGTTAGAAATCATATCTTTTTCTTAAAATAGGCTAATAACTTCTCCTGCTAACTCTACCCACTTGAATTCAGTTAATTGGTATTTATAAGATCACTTCCCTGTTTAATGTGGTACAAATGCTTCAGAAATTTCTAAAAGAAATTGTCCTTTAGACTACCGGAATGATGTTTATTACTCTTCTTTTTAATTTTTGAACACACTGACATTTATCTTATATTTAGACCTTCCCAACAGCTATGCCTGCTTTCTTTAGGATGAATATTTTTATTTTGAAAATCATATTCCTTAGTAATGCAGTTCTACTGGAAATATATAGAAATCTTTTTAAGCGCTTTTCAGTTTTAGATCTCAAAGTTCTAGACAAAAGAGAGCACTTAATGAATAGCTGAATAAAATACAAAAGGTACTTTTTCAACATTTGTCTTCTACTTGTCCAAACTACATGTTACCATTTATTTCCTAGATATGCTATTTTTCAGTTGGATTAGAAATGTAAAAAACAGCCCCACAACCAAAGCAACCTAGAAACCAAACCAAAGCAACCCCTCAAACAGGACTATCTCCATAAGGTAAGCCCTAATCCTTCTGGCTTGCTGGCTAGCTCTCTAATTTTTTTCTGTTTGGACACTGCCACAGCACTTCTAATTCTGCAGGGCTCATCTGAGATCCTAATTTTTCCTGACCTCAGTATTCGTATTTGGGGGCTACTATGTCAAAGCATTTCAGCCTCCAGGATGAAGTAGCCTGGTTCAGTCTTCTTTCAAAAGCAGATTATTATGACAAATGTAGGTCTCAAATTGGAATAGATTATACAAGCTTATTACTGTATTTTAATATAAAATATTGTTAACTAAGGGCATCAAACTTTAAAACAAATTAATAGTACACTATGATCCCAGAGACTGCAGACTAGTAACTTATCTACCACACAAACAGCTGCACAAATCCCTCACATTTATTTTTTCCAGGCTTTCAACTTTCATTAATAACATGGCAAACCCATGCAAGTCTCAACCATATTAATCACAGCTATATTTTTAGTCTTACTGACATGAACACTTTAATATAATAAAAGGGAAAGGAAAACAGAAGAGGTGTTTCATTAGGGCATGAGGATTACTAAAACTGCTGCGTGGAGTATTTGCCAGGAGGTGGTAGGGGAAGAGTTATTACTTACATTTTAGCATGTCACTAGGATGCAGAGTGAGAGGATCCCTCAGTGAGATATGTTTGCTTTGAAAAAAATATTAAGTAATCAGATGGTCCAAGCTCTTCTTATTGACACAATCATAATAGCAAATTATAAACTCGGTTAAGGAGTTGTCAGCATTACATGGAAAACTATTTTTCCAATTTTGTTATAAAGTCTGGTAATATAACAGTTCTACAAGATCCAGAAATTCACATATTAACCTGCCTGTCCTTTTTTATTGATAGATGGCTACATGCAAAAATATATGAAGCATGCAACCTGGTTGATTAAAAAAATAGCCCAAACCACAAACCCTCAGCAAATTTCCTCTGGTAGCTAACTACAGGAGTTTATAACCTATTTTAAAAACATTTATGAAGAGAAAAAAATCCCCCAAACCCCAAAGCCCCTCACCCCCCCCGAATGGCTGATACAGACAACCCCCCCCCCCCAGTATTATTTCAGTAAAATAGCAGCTTCAAAACAAATCCAAAGACTAATGCTTGCCAAATACAAAATTATTCAACATTAAATGTTTGGCTCAGTGATAATGTAATACTGGGACTAGAGTTAAATTTAGTTCAGTCTCCTAATTGACTGTTCATATGACAGGGGTATTCCTTAGATGAGTTTCTGACATTAAATGCAGCTGAATGAATAGTATTGAACACATGAGAAACATAAACAATATTTGGCTGAGTATGTTGTTTGACTTTCTTCTTTCTGCATCTACCTACCTACACATTTACACTAGCAGTATGTTTATAATGAGCCTTTTGTAAGGGAGCCAAGCTTTGTAAATCGGAATAATGGGCAAAACCAATCACACATTTTTTGCTTCTATATTGTTTGCGTGTAGAAAGCTACATTTCAAAGCCAATGGGAACAGAACAAAGAGATACAGTCATACAGCATCCTTATAGTGACCCTGAAATCACTGCTCAGGACAGAACCCGAATATCATAGTCATGGCTGTACTGGAAACACCCAGGTACCACAAAGGGGATGCAATAGCCTGCTGAAGAGAAGGGCAGAGCAATAGCAAATACCGTGTCAGACTTTTACTGAGAAGAAAACATAATTTCTGTTTTGACCTTTACAGCATTTTTAATGTACAACATCTGTAGTATCAGAAATGCAGGGGAACAGGGAAGGCACACATCCCAATCTTTTTCTACCCGTCAGAAAGCAGAAAAAAAATGTACAGAAAACATTTATATGGCACCAGAGAAAGTGAGACCCTATGCACAATCTTATAGATGAACTTCACGACCGGAGGGATTTGTCTCCTACTTGAATGTCACACAAGCACATGTGAACTATTCCCGCTCATCTGCAGTCCCTGTTCTGACATTGGGACTTCGCTTTTTAACTAGCCCAGGCTTGGCTGCAACTAAGATAAATACATTTGGCTGCAACTTTTTTTTCCTTTCAAAAAGAGGCAAACTGGATTATAGCAAATAACCTTTAAGATAATTAACTGACAATGCTGCAACTAGCATAAAATCTTCCTTCAGGCGACCCCTAATTTAAGTATTACTGGCACAAAGTGGAGACAGATTGTGCATCACCACCGCAATATTTACATAGCAGAAACCCACAGAGCAGGAAACGTGAGACTCAATGATGCACTAAATTAGGAACAATCATATTCTAGTGTTAATTTGCTTTCTCCTCTATCCAAAATTCAGGTCCAGCAATTGGTACAAAGGCACATAAAACATTCCCATTTTTAACGATTAAGAACCACAATCTGCAAGCAGTTGTTCTCAAAAGTACCTTCACTCACTACTGAGCACGTTTGCAGGATCAAACCCCCAAAAGTGAAACAGGTCTACTGACATAGATTTTTTTAAGAAATCCAAGGCTTCTTAATCCATTTATTTATTTCCATAAAAGATGTCTGTGCGCAAGCAGTCCGAGTTGTCTGCCAGGCTACCTGTCTTTTGGTTGCAAATACTTTCATCTGACAGTAACACCGTGATTCTCCGGCATAATGGAGAATCAGTTCTAATTCACTGAAGCCGTAGATATATGCAGGTACTCAAAAGGCTGTGTAATCAAAAAATTAAAGTTAAAATGGGGGGAAAGAAAAGATAGTAGTTCTATTTCTAAATATATTGGGAGGCAAGACATTTATAATAAATATAGTCTATAGTCTATTCAGAGACAGATTTCATAAGCATTCCTCTCAGTTACAGCACACTTCATAAGATAAATGCAAAGAGCCATCCCCAACCTTTCTAAACCTTAAATATTATTCAGATTTGCTTTCCACTATGGTATATTAACAGAATATTTACCTTGCCTAATTGCTGATGTTCTTCAAAAGCAGAAATCAGTTCTTGTGCCCACTTTATTTTTTCAGGGCTCGGAGAGAACTGTTCCTGGACAACAGCAATTTGGTTGGGGTGAATCACCTGCTTACCTACAAAGAAGATTAATAACACCAGAATCATGCATCGACAAACAGATGTTCAAGCAAAATGTTCCAACCACTTGAGGCTCTCATATGCCTTGCAGACTTTCTTGCTCTTTAACTAATTATTTTACTTGATTTTTTTTATTATTTTTAAAACTGAAAAAAAGGCAGATAGCTTTTTACCAGAATTTTTTAAGAATAAAAATATCTTGTGCTATGCTTGCATTCAGTATAGTTTAAAAGAACTCATGATTCTTTCTCCTCCCTCCCCATTTTGATCCATACTTCTTCTCTCAGTCATTTCAGGTGCAATTGTTTGTCTGGGGCAGTCAATAACACTTAAGTATAATGCATCTCTGAATTTAACTATATAAATAACAGCTCCAGACACTCTTAAATAAGTTGTGTTAAAGTGTGTTCAGAAAATGAGATCTGAAGAAGATGGTGAGAGATTTGTAGGACTGAAAAGTTACCAGTAACCTAAGGATCATGCCCTAAATTCTCAGTATTGGCTTAGCATCATAAAATCTTCAATGGTGTTTAAACTGTTGTTGCTGCAATTGTTGGCAGTTGCAGGTAGGCTGCAATATTTATTTAGTCACCACTATGCTAAATAACTACCAGCAGTGCCCTGAGGTTTTATGAAGCAAGGTTTTTTTAATCCTTTCTTGTATAAACATATGTTAAGAAAATAAAAATAGATGTTGCCTTTTTTTTTACTAGAGATTTTCAAACATGAATAGACAGCCACATAATCAATTTTAATCCGTGACTGTATTTAGCTACCTTAAAACAAATACATGTCTAATTTGTTTGCTAATTTTAAAAGTGCAACGTTTGACATTATTAGTTCATTTCTATGCGAATTTCACAGACCGGTGTGATTTCTGCAGTTTGCTTTCAAAGTGTTTGAATAAAGAGAGGCTCCCGTAATTCCCAGTTTCCCGTGGAATTAATAACTCTCCTCGGTTCCAGATAACAAAACTAGTTAGAGGGATGAGCCTGATCCTGCCAACCTGCCAGCAAGTGAGCAGTCCCCTGCAGACCAAGGGTCCCCCAGCGCTGCCGTCCGGCCGCCCGCTGCAGCCGCTCGCGGGAGCGAGACTTGCACGCAAGGAAAAGTTTGGAGTGTCAGGACCTACGGAGGTTTCCTGCACAACGGGGTCTGCTCCCCTGTTCTTACGGACATTAAGCCAGCTGTAAGTTAGAAATCAGCCCACCACTTGATCTGAGAAGCCTCATGCGTGACCGCAGAAATACACGTATTTTCAATGAAATAACCACGGCAAAAAACCCCTGGGATTACTTTTATCAGACTACAGTGCATGTGGGTGATAACCTGGAGTACAAAGTAAATCTACTTAATTAAATGGGCAAAGAAATAGTAGTCTTTCAGTGTTGCTGTGTTCCTTTGCTAAAAAGCCATAAGCGGCTCAATTTTATTTCCTATTAAATAACGTTTAGTTTATGATTTTACAAGCATAAAAATACTCAGTTTGAAATTTCAATTTCATAACTATTTTAAAAATAGTTTAAGAATAGGTAAAAGCTTAAAACCCTGTAAGAACTACATTTTTTGAAAGAAATTACACAGATTTTTTTTTTTAAGCCAATGCTTTTTACATGAAGTCTACTTAAAGGTTTTTTAGTCAATTTAATAAAATGCCATCATTATTAAGATAATGATGTTCCTTATTTGTAATGTAACAAATTCTCACTAGGTAAACTACTAATTCTAAAATCAAAGTGTGTACCAACAATTCTTGAAAAATCCTAAGGAGCTTAACTTTCTGGGAAAAATATTGAGTATATTTTAAATTACATTTAAAGTCAGTCTATAATTATAACAAAATTAAAAATACATATATATGATTTTTAAAGTGCAAAACATTTCTGTAAAAAAATTTGCTTTTATAAAGATACGTGTAGCAGTAAACTATGCATTTTATCATTAAAACACTACTGAAGAATTTACAGAGAATATAATCTAACTTTTGATTTATAGCATTTGGTTGATTTTTGTTACAGACTACATATCCAAATAACTGTATAACAGACATAATGCCATGTGGGAATGAAGCAAATATTTTAAACAGAATTGTTGTTATTGACAAGTTACTGAGAGAGTGCAAAATTGGAAGACATTAAAATTTATGACCATGAAATCCTTTTTACAGTACCACTTGATATATCGTGCTTTAAATCAATACCTGTCAAGTCTTTGAGGTAACTGTATGATGGTGTCATTTTAGTCTTCTACAAAAGACTGCAAAAGAGAGGAAACCTATACAGTTTCGTATTTATATCTGGCTTCTCAGCATGTGGCACAGGACTTTATATAATAACTAAGTTGTCTGTTAAAGTGTATGGCAAGGTTTACCTAATTTTTTACATAAACATTTCTAAAACCTATGCCTATTTATATAGGCAACACACTAAGTCCACAGGTACTGGCATTGTAAAACATCTTGCTGTGTGTCTATGGCTATATATGTATATAAATAAATATATACACATATACATATGAAAGGACTAATAATTTGGCTAAATTACATTTGAAAACATTTGATTTCATGTTAACATACTCACTGAAGGAAAACCAGGCTGCTTTTAAGATAACTAGAAAAGAAAACTTCGTTACCATAAGCAGTGAGGTTCACAACAGTAATTACATATCTGGTAAATTCTTTGTTATATTATTTCACTTGTTTAATCTTGAGTGAACATATTTGACTACACTAAGGTAAATTCTACTGGTGTAATATGGGGATATCTAAGGATATATACCTTTAGTGAATATTTTGGATTTGCATTGCTTTTGAGGGTGGTGAATTCAGCCTTGTGCATGCAAATAAATGAGTGTTCTCCAGCTAAGAGAGCAATTTGGAAGCCTCAGGTCATCTGATTCTTTGTGAAAAAGTAGCAGAAAGGGACCTTATATATTTAAAAATTAGAAGAATTGCATGTTTCGGATGTTTTATTAAGGTGACACTTCAGTACTTTACCCTCACGTTATCAGAGGACTGTCAGTGACAAATACGATGTACATACTTCTGCTTTATACAAGGTCATGGATTAAGCTAAGACCCATTTGTAATTTTCTGTGATGAATGAAATTGGAAATGTTAAAATGTTTCATTTATATAAGGTTTGGGGAAAAAAAGATTTTTTTTTCAGTTTTGAAATTACATTTTATTTTAATCAAAACAAGCAAGAAAAATTATAAAAGCATTAGATAAACTGCAAGCAAAAGAAACAAAGAACAAGTGAAAGGTTTTAAATTGACCTAAAATATTTTTGTTCTTTTTTACAAAATGAAATGAAAAAATGCTGTTTTGTTTTAGCTTAAACAGATTTCTAAATCCCTCCCCCCGCCCCCCAAATCAGAAAAGTCAGTATTGCCTGTCTCTAATTATGATATTATGATATTATGGTCAGGTTGTTTGCTGGATTTTGGAAATGTGTTTTTTTCCTGCAGAAAGGCAAGAGGCAAAGAGCAGGAGCTGTGAGTTCACCTTAATGAAGTCTGTACCTTTTACAGACCTTTATTCCTTGTATGGAAAGGCAAGACACATCTATGGCCAAGTTAGAAAGTCACTTTACACTCTAAATTACCACATGTGACCTTTTTATTTTTCTCCTGTCTGGACCCTGTCAGACAATGTCAGACAACTTCCACCATAAAGTCAGTGGAGTCCAAACCACCATCAGCACTAGTTGTGCTGAGCATTTCTAAATTTCCTAAATTGGCAGCCTGAGTTAAGTATTTAAATGCACATTAAGCATTCAAAAAGAGTGCTCTCTAAGGTGCTAGGCATCTGCAACTCCATCTTCTGTCAACAGGAGGTTCAGATACCTATGTTTTTTCAAAAATCAAGCCTTTCCTTAAGCTAGGAAATATTGCTTGAGACTAGGTAGCCGTCAGCAGGTGCTACCATTCAGCAGCTCTATTATTTTTCCAACTTCAAAGGCAGATGAGTGAAGGGTGGAAGTCCACGTGGCCGTGGATAATGTAGCTGTGAGGAGCTAGCCATTTCACCTCTGAAACAATATTTGGTTTTGCAAATGTCGAAGCTCAGCAGACAGTAAAGCAGAGTTTGTGCTGAAGAGCATTGATTGCTATTCTTTCACTGGCACGCCGAAATCACTTAAAATAACACTTTTTTTTTTTTTGCTTGGTGCTTTAAGATATCATGTAAAGCTAACTGTAAAAACAGTTTGCTAGGTAGCATTGCCAGGACCCATGCTTTTGTTAATAAAAACCTAACGGATGTACTAGTACTATATGTATATTCTAAGTGATGGTTAGAGAAAAGATAATGTAATGTTCATCCTATATGTTAGAATTCTCTAATGGACGTGTTAAATGACTGTTTTCTATTGCAGAACCACAAACTTTGGTGGCTGTGCCATCCCAACAGGGTGTCTGAGTGACCTGGTACACCAATCTCAGTGTAACAGGCTGCATTACAGGACTCTGGGGCAAGGAGCCTGCTGCTCTTGCTGTCTGCCAGTACCCATAGGTGTCACCAGCACTTACTGGCAGGGGAGCCAGGAGATGAGAAAGAAATCAAAGAAAATAACAAGAAAATAACTTTCTCCTAACAGTTAGCATACGACATTTGCTTCTCCCCTCCTTTGCCTAAAAAGTATTTTTTAACAACTGCCATAGTTACAACAAAGAGAAAAGGCTCCAATTGTTGAGTGGCCATTGCAGAGTACAGTATCACCTTTCCCATGCTCTGTGATGGGATGAATCACTGCACAGCCTCTACCCCAACTTCTCTTCAAAACCAGTCACACGCTTCATGGGATGTGGTTTTAAAAGGCAGCCTGTGACTTTTCAGGCAAAATTTCCAGCTGGAATTTTTAAGATACTAATAAACATAGAAGAGCTTGCTATAATGAGTTTTTCAATAAATGACCTGAAATAAAAATCAAGTTATTTGTCTAAGTTACAGTAAATGCAAATTTACTGTAACTTTAAAATGAAGAAGATACACGTTATTTTAAGACATCGGCAGAAAGTCATACCGGTGAATCCCATTGAGGCACCTTCTCTTGATTGCCTGCGGAGACCGTCTTCATCATGGAAATCGATGTAAACAAGGTCTATTGCTTGAAGGCCAAATGCCTTTGCTGTGACTATTATTTTTTGCCTGGCATATAGAATATCATGAGTTTCCTTACTGCTTGTTGCACCTACGAAAATAATGAAAACAAAGAACAGCTGACGAGAGTCTTTTAAACCTTTCTGCTTTAAATAGTTCCTGTTTAAAAAAAAAAACAGTAAAGTTTGAGATGCTATAATGAATTTAGAAAACAGAAGAGGGGAGTAAGGTTATATAGCCACAATGATACTCCTCTGAGGAAAAAAAATGCTGCTTTATCAAAAATTAAAAAAAAAGCCATCTCTTGAAACACTAGCTCATAAATTCACATTTTGATTTGGTTTAAATTAGAAGTTGTAAGACTGAATTCAGTGTAAGCTTTCTCTGGAGAGGACTGCTGATTTGGAACTAAAATGAAGCAATTATTTGATTTTAGTATTTACTGCATAGACAGTGAGAAGCATTGCGGCAAGAGAAGCTCTACAAAAATTGATATACTAGGTCCAACTAAATGGTTAAAAAATTCACACTGTGAATAGAATTGCACTTTCCTTCGTTCTGATTCTTGTCACAACTGATGTCCTAAGCTGAATATTTAAGCTTTAGTATTTGAATGAAAAAATGACGGTAGATGACTTCTGAGAAGAAGCAAAAGTATTCATGAGACTTCATGTGCTCACAGGGCACCAGCTAATCAACATGCTCATGTGAAGCCTAGTGGTAAAAAAATAATAATAATAATAATGTCACTATTTAGACATAGATTTCCAGTTTGTAAGGAATATTTTATAAAGCAATGCTAATTTTTACATTAACATACTTATTTTTAATTTAGGAGTTGATAGCTCTGTGCTTTTATATTTATTTTTAAACTGAATCAGAAGCTAAGTGGCCTCTTATAAAAGAAATGGTGAAGCACTTTTTATTTTTTAGGAAGGCTAATAGTGGTTTTCATGGGAATATGTGGCTATATTGACATGTGACATATTTAAGTAAATTTATGAAAGCAAAATGTAGCAGGAGAGTATTTGTGCATGATATCAAAAGCCTGACTGACAGTTGTCTATGAAGAAGTGATGAAGCAGACACCAGAATTTTGGGACTTTTAAATGTAGTTCTAAAAAGCATGTGCATATTGCTTATTTATATAGTATTTTAAAATTATTTCAGTGACTCAACAGGTTTTTTTTCTCATTAATTTTTGGTGTTGAATGGCAAGAAGCACAAGTAAGTATCAATGCCCTGTAAAACCCAGGGACCATGTTTTATATGTTTTAATTTGCCAGTGATACATTCTGCACTGAAAAAAATTAATGAGAAAAGTGAAAACATAAAATGCAGAATCAAGTGTTGTCATTGTTGCTGTTGGATATGCCATGGGCTTCTCCAATGCAAATGCCATACATAAACATTTATAGTAAAGAGACAAGTAACAACCTATGCTGGCACGGAAATCCTCTCCTCCAAAGACAACTGCGTCCAAATGAAAGCCAGCCTGAGATCCTTTTTTCAGTGCTTCTTCACAGACAGCCTTCAAATGAGAACAGAGTATTAATTTCTACAGAAATGCAGGATGGAGAGACTACAGAGGATATTACTGCAACTCAGTGTTACCGAAATACTTCAGCGAAATTTGGTCCTATTAAGCAAAGCTGTGGTAGGTGCTTGACTATGCACACTGTTTTAAAATGACTCAGCAAAAGACAAAAAGTATTTTTCTTTCCCTGAGCACCTCTGTCCCTAGACTGTGTAAATACAGGACAACATAGCAGGTTCCCCACCTTCTGGTTAACATAATGCCCTGGGTATTACTGTGATCACTCCTTCAGATATCTACGTAACAATATGAAACAAAACATTTGGCAATTACTGCTTAAAAGCAAGCAAAAAGTATTAAATTTGATTAGTTGACATGCAATATATCTGCATGACAAACATAATTAAAGATGAGAATCTCTTTTATGAAATAAATAATATGAATGGTTTAGAATTATTGTAGATTCCTTATGGGATATAAGGATTTCTTATAGGATTGCCAATTTAAAGTCTTCTGCTACATATAACTAATAATTAGCTAAGGAAGTTAAAAATGCAACAAGTGCTGCAGAAAAGCATTAAAATAAAAGTAAGAAAAATATTACTCTAAGAAGAGAGTAACAGTGCTATTTTATATCGATGTTTGGATAATATAAGTATTTTTTAAGGCTAAGGTACTTGGAGAGAGACAGATGTCATTACCAGCTCTACTAATGGGTGTTCTTCTATGGCAGCTGGTGGGACACAAAATTATTCTTTAACAGAGTGCTTTAAAAGGCAACTCTCCTGCCAACATCAGGAACTGCAATATTAAACCTCCACTATGAAATACTGTAGGTGAAGAAAAACCTCAGATGGTTTAAAATATGATTTAATTCTTTGTTTGTACACTGGACAGGAGCGTGTCCGTTTGGTTACTGCTTTATTATGCTCCTAGATAGGTTAGCGTGTGCTGTAAGATAAATGGCTGTATCAAATGAGCAGGCTGCCTGTGAGGCCTGCCAGTACTTCTGGAGGTACTTCTGATCTGTGTGTCCTCAGCTGGTCTGAAACTTTTCCCTTAGAGCATGGGAGGGGAACACAGAGTTTCTTGTCCATGCACACGGTCTTCCGCTTTCATTACCATGCTGCCTTGCCTTTCTGAAAAATCTGGATTCAATAGTAAAGGTTGGGGAGTGATTTATATTAAAATGAAATTTATAAATTACTCTAAAAAATGAGCATGTTTTTCAGATATTTTCAAAGTTAATTATACTTCTAATCTTAGCATTAAACACTCCATCATATGCACAAAGAAACTATACCACGGAATTTGGTTGTAATGTTATCAGTAGAAACCATTATAAAGATGCAAGTTTAGCAATAGTGAAAGGATGATTAACTCTTTTATCTAATTAAATGTTATACAGAAGTTGAGTCTGACAGCTACTAAATAGCCAAGTGTACTGTAACACTGAGTATTCCAAATCTTTGGAGAAGCCTGTTTCCACTCCAAGTGTGTTCAAAACAATAACAGGAATGCAGAGAGGTTTTGTTATTTGGCATGGACTGTCTGGAACTGTTCTGTCACTGGAATATTTTGAATTTATGAAGGCCTTTACAATACAGACATCAGAGTTCAACGTGCAAATGTTTCTGGAGATTGAACAATATGTTTAGTATTTTTTAACCTCTCTTCCTTGGTGAAATTAGGGAGAGACTGAGGAGTATTCTGCTTATCCTAGTTTACTGAGATGGCAAAATATGAACACTTCAAGACTGGCTTACCTTGAAATTGAGCAAGCCCATTGCAGTTTCCACAAAGGGGATAAAATTCACTGGCTCTACAAGTGTTCGACCTTTTAGATGATGTAAGAATTTGTCTGAAAACTAAAAACTAGACAGAATGAGCTATCAGAGAGGAAAAAAAGAACAGTCTAGTTGTATACACAACACGTTAATTATTCACCTGACTATAACAAACACCTCTCCCCACCCCAAAATCTGATAATTAAAAAAATTAAAGCAGCTTTTAACAAGGCCTGTGATTTGAAACTGCAGCATTCCCATACATTTGGAGGTTGGTTTGCAACAAAAAAAAAATCTAGGCTTAGCACCTCTCACCCTGGCTTAGTGCAATGCAAATCCGCGGGCCCTGGAAAACAATGAAGTGCTGCTGTACCTGAGGTCCGGTTTTGTTTCAGGTCCAGCACTGCCAGCACTGGAAGCACTCCCCAGCCTTCTAAGTGGCATCCGTATTATTCATTACGGCACCATTACCCTTTTGTTCAATAGGCTTTTCTTCATAATTTTTTAGCTTACCTAGGAAGGCCTTAAAAAGGAAGTTTAATTCTTTGAAGACCAAAGCTTGCCAATTTTTTCCATGAGACCAGTTCACAGCTAGCTCTGAGCTGCCAGTGGGGTAGCCCAAATTCCAAAATCTATCATCTGGAAACATACAAAAGCTCTTGCACAGATTTTTCCCCTTTCAAAAGGAAAAAAAAAAAGGGGGGGGGGAACCTTCAGTCCTATATTGTAAATCTATTATATCTGTCCAGATCGCGTAATTTGTGTCAAGATAAACATATTGCAGGTACTGCAAAAATGTAAGTAAATAAAGACAGAAATAACATGCATATATTTTAAATTTAAGGAATATTCGACTATTAATGGATATCAAAGGAAAGGGAATTTTAATCATCTCTCCATTCAGTCTCAGTTGGGTAAATCATATCTAAGAGATTTGCATAAATATAAACCATCAAAGACTTTTCATCTTCAAAGGGGGTTTCAAGACCCTATAAGCTTTGTACTGTAATCATCGCAGGTCACAACCCTGCAGGAATAAGGCTGCTATGGCAACATAAAAAACTAATGCTTAAGGCTTAGCATAATATTCTGACTAATAGAAAGGAAACTCATTTTAAAAGCTGGCAGCCTATTTACCAGAAGCTGGATTAGAGGTGTTATTTCCCCTTTTAGCTTCCCCCCACCACCCCTCCCCAAAAGAAGGAAAAATCTAATCACCCAGATCTTGAGAAAAAAAAAAAGCTTTGCAGTGATTTGCAGTAACTTTACAATTAGGCCAAAATAAATCACAGCTTTCTTCCATGAAGAATTCTGCCCTTCCCATTCCTGCTTTCATCGTCACTCTGGCCCTCTCTGTAACTTTTCTTTGGACAAGAGAATTCCACTCAAAAATGTGCAAGGAGATAAAAAAAACAATCAGTGCAATTCACTCTGTACAGTATGGCAGGTACTACAGTGACAGAAAACAGTAAAGTTGACCCAGGCAAATGCAAAAAAAGAGGTAATATAATGGTATCAGCATATATTCTTACGATTCCTATCTGGTTTTTATTTTCTTACGAGAAAAAAAATTGTAAAATGCTACTGTGTGTATATTTTAGGTGCAAGTTAGGGTTTGTTTTATTTTACAATATTTTAAAAGTCATGCTCCTGGGATTTTTGCTATCTTTTGTTTTGAAGGTAAAGCAAAAAAAGAAAAAAAGCACATTTAATTAAATATTGCCTCCCTTCCTCTCCCTTGTAAAAGATTTGCAATAAGCACCAATACAAAAGGTAACGAGTGGAGAAGTTTCAATTAATTTTTTTTTTTTTTCCAAAGGAGACGATTAAATGTTTCCGGCCTGGTAAAGTGTTCATTTCAGGGAGAAAGGGGAAAAAAAAAAAAGAAGGCGGAGGAAAAAAAAAACCCACAAAGCTTGGGGAGGGGATGAAGTAGCAAGGCCTCAGCAATTCTTTCAATTCCAGTGCACACCCAATAGTGTGTTGGGAAGAATGCACACTGGTCAGGATTTGTGGGAGAATTGTCCCGCTACAAAGGAGGGAGAGTTACGCTTGTTATAGTCCAATAAGCCATGCCAGTCAAACAAGTACCCACACTAGGGACAAAAGGAAAGCAAGAGATTCTCACACAAAAGAAAACAAGTAAGCCCATCTTTTAGTTGTGCATCAGCCTCCAGGTTTTCTGCTGCACATAAATAAAAATGAAGGGAGGGGAGCGGGTGGAGGGAAAGAAACAGCTTCTGGGAGGCTGAAAAATCATGCCAGAGTGAATTTTGGGTAGATTGGAAAAAGAAGGTAGTGGCGTTAAGCAGAGTGTGTTCTTTGTGTGCAAAGGTTGGGCAAAGGGAGAGGGAAGCGAAAGGAGGACAATGAGGCAGAAGCTGCTGGGATTGGCTTGTTTTCCATGATGGAAATAAAAGTTAGTGAGAGGGAAAGTGGAAGAGGATGAGGGGACAAAGAGCCCTGGTATCCCACCTCCCTGCAAAACCTACTTGGTGGCAGCAAGGGCTCTGCCATTTTGGTATCATTAATATTCATTACTGACAAGTTACGTCTAACACTTACATGGCTGTAAACCCTGAGAGGTATACTCTGGTTAATTTAATTAAATGTTGGTGGAAGGGGATGGTGTGCCTTCCATCACGAGCAGCAGAGGCCAAAGGGGCAGCGCCACAGAACGGACGGGGCTTGTCACACCCCCAGCATATCGGGCTGTGCTCAGCTGTACGTTCATGCCTGATCTCCATGGTTTGATCAAGGTTAGATGCTGAGATTAAAATAGATCCTAATATGCCTGTCTGCCTTTCATCACAGCTTGCACACGTGCTAGTTGCTTGTCTAATGGTTTGCAAAAATATAAAGTGAATAATTAAGCATTATTCCTTTACTGTCATGTTGCAGCAATAATGGTATATCTAAAAAAGTGTTCCTCTTTTTTGACAATTAAAACAATTATAGCATAATTAGGCCTATTTCAAAGTTTTCTTAAGTAATTTGACATGCTAACCATTTACATTTCAGGTTTTTATTGGCTGAAAAGTCAGTTGTGAAACAAACACACCTGTCAGCAATTAAAAAGGAAGAAATAGAGAACTGTTCAGGAAATAATATCTGTGCTAATTAAAAACACTAGTTAAAAGCTTCCTGTTTGTTCCTCCAGTTGCCCCAAGGAGTGACCTTCCCCCCAAACTCATTTTTTCATATGTTGCTAACATGGTTTTCCATCTCCTGCTTCCAATGCACGTAACTAAGGCTCGTGGACAGACACTAATTTTGCTTTTTAGAATAGTTAGAGAAGCATCAGGCACTTACTCTTCTATTTTTGATCATATACTCTGACAGCAATATTGGTTCTTGGTTGACCGTGGGAGAAATAAACCTGGTTTTCTTTATAAATGCAACATGGTCCATATATGTTTTTTATACAGCGGATCACACACACATTTAAGTGGATGCATTTCCCAACTACCTTAGCCAAGCAACAACATTATATGGTATATTTGCAGCCTTCCCCTTAACTTACAGTCATTCATGTCTGTGCCTGTGTGAACTTGGCCCAAGAGCTTCAGTCAAAAGCTACTGTGTTGTTGGTACTCACCCATCTTATTTCTTCGGCATTTTCAACCTTTGGCAGCATCATGCTTGAAGGAAGGGTCTTGGACCGCAAAAGCACCTCTAGATCTTCTTCTGCAAGGCCACTGGACACAGAGTTTATCCTGACACATTTTTCGGCATGGCCAAAGTCAAACTCTTCAAGGGTTTTCACAATGGCCAGTCTTGCTTCTTTCTACAATATATATGAGTTTAGAGGCACAAGAAAAGAAAAATAAAGCATATTTTTTATTGACAGAAAAAGTCACTGAGAAGAAAACTTGTTGAAATACATAGGGAAAAAGCTGGACAGCCAGTGTGTTGGTGTCTCTCAAATGTCTGTTACTCTTGGAGCAGTCGTCACCAGCACCTTGCAATTTTACCTTCCACTTTACTGTTTCTTTATAACTGGTAAATTAAATGCTTAGGGTTTCTACCAAAACAAGACTTTTGTGTCTGCTACTGCTAAACATGTCTAACAAACATAAATCTTTACACTAAGAAAATGTGTTGCACTAAGTATCTATTGTCTCAAAAAATGGAATGTTATTAAATCTGCATAAAATAACTAATTTTTGTAATTCATCTCTATATTGTCTGGACATCAATAAGCACAGATGTACATATACTTCTTTGGTTTTCCTTTTCTGCATGTATTCAAAGTGTATTAAAGACAGTAGTAGAGTTTACAACTTGCGTATGAAAACAACACTGAAATAACTTGGAGATTTTTTTTAAACCTCATGAAAAGATATTCTGCTGGCAAAAAATAAAATCTCCAAAAACACATGCTTCCCCTGGTAGCTTGCTATTTTTGTGAATGCAGATTTACAAATCTGTTAAACAGTTGATTTACATGAAGAATACTTGCATGCTTTTCTGAAATAAAGCGAATTTCTTGGCCTTGAGAAAGGGGTAGGGGTGGAAGGAGGATGCTGGGCTCCCTGCTTCCTGCCAACTGCAGTTTCAACCCCAAATTCCTTCCACTCACCAACAACCCCTAACAAATTCGCATTGTCAAAATGCACACTTATCAAAAGTCATTTCATTTGTGAAGAGTTTTTATGGGGCTAATAAAACTTTAAAGCTCCTGACTCATGGAGGTTCAGTAATGACTTTAACAATATGCAGTTGCTGAATAGAGATGCTTTTCAAGAAAGCAGGCAAATTCAAGGGGAAAAAATAATTTAAAAAAATCATCAAAGTTAATATCCAGGCTAATACCAATCAGCAAGAGAGCACATGACAGTAGATTTAAACCAGACAGATACAAATCTCTGCCAGTGAGAGGAGCAGAGGTGGTTTCCCAGTGTGGTCTGAGTTAAACAGTGTGAGGGAACAGTAGCTTACAGTTGTCAGGCCCGATGGGAACAGGGTCTCCCAGGCCAGTTTAAGACAGCTCTGCAGCATACTGATTTACAGGGCTGGGACCCCTGATAATTAGGGTAAGTTTAGAGCAAAGCAGTTGATGGCTCTAACTGGTTAAAAGGAAGGAATAATGAAGCAGAAAGCTAATGAAATCTGAAGTGAACAGCCTTCAGCTTGGGGCTACTAACCATGCTTCTCCCAAGGTTGGGAGCATATGCCCCTTAATCGGACAGACAGGCACAAGGAGCCCATGAATGTATCCCTATGTTGCGATCAGGGGGTACGTTCAGAGGTAATCTTTGGAAAATGAAACCCAAAACATTTGAACTGCTGTGAATGGACTTTGTCTGGGGCCATTAGGGAAGCCACATAAAGATGTATGCAGTTTAGTACAAACATGTCCAGCTGGAAGACAGCTCTGGTGCATAGCTGTCTAAAATGGCTCTTCCAAATTAGGTAAACCAAACCATATGATGCTAATACTGGATAATACAAGTCCCCTATGTTTTCCTTCTCTAACTAGAGATAATGGGTTTCTAGGGCTGGGCTGAAAGCTTCTGGATATGATGCTTAAAAACACACTCCAAACCAATTTATGCTTTTAATTAAAGTCAGATTATCACTGTTTCAGCACACACCGATCCAATTTGCAAAAGAGAGATCTCTCCAAAGTATCCACTAAGGCAGCATCCAATTCCAACTGAGGGCAAACTTGCAAACTAATTTGTTGTGATTTTTTTTTCCCCCAGAATATAATAACAAGTAATAGATCGTCTCATATCTCTTTTTCTCCTCAGTCTGCAAACTCCCTTCCCAAAAAAGACAGATCATGTCTTTCTAGGTATATTTCCACACAAAACACTTATTAACAGGCTGTTGCTGTTATCAATTTACATAAACTAAATGTGCATCCCTCTGGTACATATCCCAAAAATAACCAACAACTTCACTGAATTTATACCAACCAACAAACATGGGGAGGGGGTTGTTGTTTTTTCCCCATATTTTAATAGAAAATATGTTGCTATGTTAGTTAACACACCCATGCCATCTGTTGGGTTGAGAATTGATGCATTTTCTTAGAACCGCTACATTTTAGATCTGTCTGCCTAGATACTCCAGGAATGGAAACATTTCCCTTCCCTGATGTAGTACTACTCACTGCAGTTTCCACATCAAGATTCAATTTATGTTTTTAATTGTGGAACAAACTGAGGGCACCTGGCTGCCAAAGCCAGAGCTCATGATGGGGTTGACTCAGTGCCGACCCTTCCTACAATGGAGAAAATTCCATTGATGTTCGTGGGGTGTATCAGCTCTCCACGCAGGTTTCCAATAAAACATTTCATGGGTAAATAAAAAAAATATGCTAAAACCTCTGACTTAATCTAAAACCATGGAGGAAAGGGAGAGCCCTTTCTGCCTCGTTACACAGGGAAATGTAGATGCTACTCTTATGGTAGGATTCATGAAAAAGCGAAAATTCTAAGCTAGGTAAACTACTTTAACATAAAACAGAGAAAAAAGTAGTCCTTGACATAATAACATATTTACAGAAGTAGATGCAGAAATAAACACATTTTTCAGACACTGCCAAGAATGAGCAAATGAGAATTTTTAAGGAATGGTGAAAGAAGTTATTTGCCCTGTTCTTTGCACAAGAACTACAACATCAGATAATACTTGGTCATGAAAGAATAGTTGAGAAAGAAATAAACTTGGTTGTTAAGTAAACTATTCCATGCCCAGGTAGCTTGGGATGGTGATATCCTCATTGGGTCCTGCCTGAGTTGGGTTCTTAACTGAACTAGGGAGAAAGACAACAGAGAGCTTCATGGTAAACTGTGGTACTACTAAAGATATTAAATTTGCAACCTGTGTTGGAAAGCCCATTGGGAAAAAAAAAAATTGTTCAGGGTGGCTATTTTAGTATCCCTTCTGTTTGACTCTGAGGAGGACACAGGAAGATGTTCATTACCACGTGCAGCTACGCCAACTGGAGAAGATAAAGGTTTTGGTGACGCAGCATTGCTGACAAATCCACTGCTACCCAAACACACAAACACCGAAATAAAAATTGGGAATACGCGTATTGCTGGCTCGACTGGCACCCATTAAACCTAATAACTAACCGTTCTCGAGAGTTTCTAGCTCTGAATTATCAAATCTGCAAAGAAAACAACATCCGTCCACTTTTACACTCCAGTGGAAGAGGTGGTCCCTCGCGGCAGGGCTGCGCGGTCTCGCCATCTGGAGAATAAATCGAGTGTGAAGTACAGTATAGTTTGGGACCAAGCTCCGTGGCGGCAGCCCAGCAGTTAGTTCATTAGTCCCAAACTTGCAGGGATTAGTGCGTTATCAGCTCTACTGTTGGATGGGATCAGGCAGGCAGAGCGCGAGACTTGAGGAAGGGGGTGGTGCTAAAGAAGGAGCCCCTTGGGCTTATTTATAAAACTGCACAGTATAAGCGCACCTAAATAGGTGCTTTTGGTTAACAGTATTAGAAACAGTTTCCTATCAGCTGATTCAGTACCTTTTCGTTTTTCCTTCTTTTCTTTATTTCCCCTGCTTTTTCCTTTAAGTTATATGTCAAGAAATAGAAATTTCTGCTTCAAAACAGAAGGAATGCCAATGAGCTGGAAGCTCAGCCACCCACTCACCCTGGACACGCTGTTAACACAGCAAAAATGAAGCAAAGATGGTCAGATTAACAGCAGATGGAAAAATTACATTTTCTTCTTTCTTTTCAAACTGGTATGATACCCTACAAATCAGTTTTCCAGCACTGTGATTTCTAGACCTACCTGATTTTGAGGACAAAATCTCCGTTTTGCTTTAACATTCTTGCCTAGTGGTACCCCCTTGTTTTCTAAAGACCTTCAGATATATAAAGATATATATAATATAAAGATAGTGGTCATACTTAAAGATATGTTTATGTATAGATCTCATCCTGTTAAAATCTTTTGGTAATAATTCTTCTTATGGAAATATAAATATATGATGCACTAAAATGGCAGGCCAGGATCTATCATCCCCATTGCCATAATAAGTTGGCATATTTCAAATGGGAGAGGAAAAATTAATTACTATAATCACAATTGAAGTTCTTTTTTTGTGACAGGTCTGACATGATAAAAACATACAATTATGTGTTAATGTTAATTCCTTGGAGCGGTTTGTTTACAGGACTTGACATTGCTGAATCTTTTGTCACTTATATTAGTGCCTGCCCTACGAATGTGCCTTTCAAATAAGATTTTGTAGAAGTGCACATATATATTATATACCCATAGTGGCTTTTGTGCAGAATTGAGTTTCTGCAGGAGGAAAGCCTGACATTTTTTACATGCTTAATTTTCCATCAATGAAGTGGTGCCATACAGAATGATATTTCATTTAGTTTCAAATTCACAAATGAGATTGTCAAGAGAAAAGACAAATTATATTTGTTTTTAAGGAAACAAAGAGAACTCTTAACTGTGGGGCAGAGCATTTCTGAAAGCAGGAGGTGCTTGTCTCATTAGACTTGCCTTCTACCTTACATGCATCAGGTACTTGAGAGAAAAAAATCTTTGAAATGGCAAATACTTATTTCTAGTTAGCCTTGTTAGACTGAAAAATTGTTGTAAAATATGCATACATCACAAAGTCTCCAGGAAGTGGTTATTAAATATTTTCTTATTGTTATCCTTGAGCAAGTAATCAGTTAATGAGTTTTTAAAGACTTAGGAAATTTTAAAACACATTTTCTTTTGGTTCAACATGGAACACACCAAACCCACCATAACCAAACCACATAATCCTAAATGAAAGAAGGGGCAGGAGTGGGGAAGAAGAGGGGGAGTAGGTTCTCCATCATGTATGTCAGTGTTTCTCCTCTGTTTTTCATGTGTTCAGGCAAACACATGCTTTAGGGTAATGCAAGACACTGATTTTTTTGCTACTCTTTCCTGAAATCTTTAAATTATTTCTTTAATAATTATTTGGTCTATTCAAGCCTTTTCTTTTTTTTTGTACCAACCTTTTCACTTGTCTGAAAAAGATTCTTCATTACATAATGACGTATCTAACTCTGTGCATCTCTAGCATCTGCTGCTTTTCTGTCTGCTCTGCTAATTGTCTTTACATGCAGTATATGGTCTAGCAACACTAAAATGACACAAACGTCGATAATCAGCATTGTGAACTAAGCAGCAATTTAATTATGCTCTGCTGAGGAAACCTAATTTCTTTGCCCATTTTCTTAGAAGTTTCATTTAAGGTTTAGGAACACATCAATGCACCTATCGACAATATATATCCTGTGGTTTTAAAAGACAAGGTCTCTTAAGCTGTCTAGGAACAGCTGGGAGCAGCTTGCCACCATATAACTTTAGCCTCTCCCCTCCTCTACCAGCATGGCCAATGTGGATCCTGGAGGTATTAGGTGGGGGCCTATCCAACATCATCAGAGTTGGATAATTTCTCTATATGCTGATCAGATGGCTCTCCTGAGCTGCTGTGAATGTGGAGAACTAGAGAACAAGAGCTCAAGGTCCACTCAGACAGCAGTCCAGAACCCAAGGCTCATGAATCCTGATAAACCTTTAGGGGTGCTTAGCTATGTAAGCAATACATTTCTTCTGAGCCTAAGTATCCAAGGATGTGTGTATTAGTACAACAGCAAGACATTTTCACAAGTTGTCATCAAGATATTTTTCTGACTTGCACATATCTCATAGAAATTTAAACAGAGGCCAGTAGGATGCTAAAATGAACTGGCACATAGAAATATTCACATAATATGAGGACTGAGTATAAATATGTCAGTATCAAAAATAATACAGTGTGGTATGTGTGCGTGTGTGTTCATAAACACAGACAGGATTATACCTTACAACTGTGTGTACAGAAATATTTCAAGAGGTTTTTAATGACAGCACTATATACAACAGCTTAAATAAATGAAAATTTTGTTCATATAAGTAGGCAGCTATCCTTCTGTCTGCCAACTTTTATAAACACTTACAAAAGAGATATAAACAACCTTTCAATTATGACAAATCCAGATAACAGTAATTTAAGATGGCTGCAAGATGTAGTCTCGTTACTTTTTTCCCTGGCTTTCTGAGGGTACTTTTGGTTTTGTAACAGATTAGCATTAGTGTTAATTAGTCTTCCTGAACAGTCCAAATGAGCTGCTGCATGATGAAATAAGGCCACAAAATACACAATCTGATGTATCAATAAAGAAAAAAAAAAGGCTTTACTTTTCTTTTATCTGGCACATGAACTGAACTGTATGTTATGATTATTTTTTATTTAAAAATTAAAAAAAATTGAAAACAGTCTAAGATATATTTACTTGACAGTATGTAATGGATAATTATGGAAAATGTGTACATTTAACCATCAATTTTTAATTTTATAAATGCATCTTTTTGTTAATGCTGATAGTGAAATACATTAATGTCTGTCAAAAGTACATCTGCTTTAGCAAACTATCAATCCCTGTTCAACAGCTGATTTCAAGTGTGATGATTCAAGTGAGATATGGATCAAACGTTTTGAAGATCAGCAAATGGGTACTGTCAGAGGCACTGTTTAATTACTGCCTCAATTATTTAATAGATTAATTGAAAAAAATACTTAAAGCCAAGAGAAGTAAACAACAGTTTTCAGAAAAAAAACAACTGACTAGAGGCTTATGTCTGCTTGTACTGAAGGAACTAGTGTCTGCTCCAAGCAGCTTAGAAGCCCCTAAGAATGAAGAAAGCATTAAGGAAAGTCAGGTCAGCTGTGCCATGGCATTTTTCATCCTTTCCCTTTCCTGGAAGAAACTCTTCCCAGTCTACCTACAGTCTCAATAAAACTAGGTGTTTCAATGAGAAAGCTTGGAACAACTGAGCATGTGTTCTGGTTGTGTAAATACTGATTAACAGCTCTTGTCTCAGTTTTCACAAAGTGCCTTATCTGAGTTGGTAAATTAGCAAGTTAATATTCTGTAATGTGATCAAAACACCATTGAATGCCCTAAGTCCAAGTGTTTACAGGTCATGTTAATAGTAAAATTGTAATTGTACAAAAAATCCTCTCAACTCTTCATTTTCAACTTATATTTCATTAAGTGGTGTCACTTCGTACATCCATGTGTTTCCATGCAATGGGTTTAGTAGGGGATTCATGGCCCTAACTGGTCACTCAGGTATCTTATGCTGGGTAAGGCACTCCCAGGAAGTCCTCGCACCAGGTAGGTTCTTGAGCCATCTAGAAGAGGACTTCTGAAACCACCTTATCTCACAGGCACTTTTTAAAGCAGAGATTACTTTATGTGGTCCTGTATGCCCTTGTGAGATCATGCCATTAGTATCAATTTCCATTTATAGACCTTCTGAGAAAATCTGTACCAGTGGATAACATAGCTCCCAGCTTCACCTGAAGGTCTTGGACCCCAGCTGCCCACAAGGCACAACTGCTCATGTACATTCAGACTCTCCTTTGGAGGACTGAATCATCTGTTTCCTCCAAATCACAACACAGGTGTGGTTTCAGAGATGGATCTCTCCAGGCATCATGCCCAAAGAGTGGCTTGGGGAGGACTGCACCAAGTTCAGCTGCCTCCATCCTGCGCAGTCCTGTGACGCAGCTCCAGCAAGGCCTGTGTTCCCTCAAGCACTCCCATGAGCCATCTTGCCATGCCCCAGGGTATGCAACACATATCCTTGGATGAAGTTTAACAACCCCCCCACTGATATGCCACCCTGCTCATCTGATGGAAATTAAGAAAAAACACCTAGAAAAATGATCATACTACAGGTCCATCAAATCCCCACGAGAAGACACAGAGCACTCGTATCCTACTTATCCATCACTGCACTTAGTCTGCTCTAGAGATTTGCCCCTATGCCGTGGGCTCAAGCCCCTCTGTTGCACTAGTGAGGCCAGCAGGGATCTCTCCTTGGATCAGATGCATTTAGCATTATAGAAGTAGCCTGTAATTGCAGTAATTCCATGGGAAACTTTGATCTAACAAGCTTCTCGCTAAATTGACACAACTCTTGCCTTCCTGCAAAGCAAACTGGTTTTATACATGTGTTTCACAGCCAGTGCTTATGTCAACAAAACCCCACCTCATTACACTGTATTTTGCCAGAAATCCTTCTTCCTTCTCTACCAGAAGGGCTTCCTTCTGATAGAGAGCTCACTTGGATGGGTGACTGGGATGAGTCAAGGAACCCATGCATCCCACTCCACCCCAAATGCAGGTTTTAGCACCTCCTGCAGGCAACATATTCTCAGATGCTCCTAATGATGATATGAAGCCTGTTACAGCTAGCTGTTCACTCTTGGCAGAGTCCTGGAAGCATGGGCACTAGTACAAAAGCAACTGCACTCCCTTCTTTCCACCCCCACATCCCAGAAGTGGGAGAGAGGAAACAGCACTAGAATGCCATGTCCCACATGTCCTTGCATCAGCAGTGACTAGCTGAGGCAGACACTGATCCCTGATATAAAATAAAATATTAAAAAAACCCTCCATGACTCATGTATTCATGGCAAGGAGTAAGAACCTTTTAGAAATGACTTCACTTGTTTTCTGTGGTCTAAACCAAACCTGACAATTTGAATTTTTCCCTGCCTAGACCTGTGATTGGTGTCAAAGGAACTGAGATTTTTTTCTCCAGTTTGAAAATGGGACCTGAGAACGTGGTTATTTTCTGGGTCAAATCTCACCCGTGTTAATCCTACAGTTGGAGGATGGTATTTGTACACCACTGATAGATGTATTGTACTGGTACAACAAAATACATACCCTTATAGACATGTGGAGGGGAACCCTTAATTGACTACTGGTTTTCTTCAAAACCTCTTTAAGTTCCTCATTTAGATATGCCTGACAGCAGTGGAACAAGTTATTGGAACTTTGTGACATTTCTTTCCCTAAGCTTTTTTTTCAACTTTATTTTCCTGATGAAATCAATTATTTTTAAATGCTAGGCTGACTGAGAAGGTGCTCCTTATTGTGGCTTCTGGAATATCTATGAAGTTTAAAGTAAGGTTGGTGCATATTCCCCAATAAAAGGATAAAATAAATCAACGTGATTATTTCTGCAATATCTAAGCAGTTCCTACCCTCTTCTGCTTATTCCCACCCCATGCCCCACTTCTTCCCCATGCAAGCATTTCCAATGCAACTGTTTCTTGAGCCAAGATGCAAACTGGATCACTGAAGCAATCCCATTAGAGAAACTCAGGCTTTTCTGGGTGGTAGAGTAGAACTCTTTTTATTCCAGACCATTTATGCAGTCCTGTTTACAGGCTGGCCATACAAACAATTGCATTCCTGCAAGCAAGGACAAAGGGTGACAATAAGTAGCTAGGAAGGGCAGCATGGAAATAGGAACTTCTTGAGCTGTTTTTGTTTCCACCAGAGCCAGCCAGCTAAGCACCCATCATTTCACTTGTTTTGTGCCAATGAGGAGAGTAGTAGGTAGGATCCAAAAAAATGCTCGCATCCCTTAACAACCAACACTACAAGCTCCCATTCTTACATCCATATGTATTTATCCATAATCCATATACATACCTAGGCATAATAACCGACCTGGGCATCTTGGAAGCAGAGCACCTTGGTAAGTTGTTATCACTTGACTAACACAACTTTAGCCTTCACTTACATTGTTCCCTTCACAATGTTACTCTGAATATGTGGGGCTCCTTCACTTGTGCCTTTGTTACCTACTCTTATATCAGTCCAAATCCAACATGGATTTCATTTGCTTCAAGCAGACTGTCAGGTTTTGAGCTCAAATTCTTTACATATGGCTTAACAGGTATTTTCTCTCACTTCCTGGACAATGACTCTGCCAAATGCAGAGTCAGTAAAAGACTAATAAAAAGATGAGCTCAGCTTTGGACCATTTCTGAACACATACAGTGGATGCTGGGATCAGCCCAGACTTTGCTTCTGTACTGATTGAACTACTTCAGATTTATTTGAGACCAATAACATTAAGTTGATGCAAAGCTCTGGCATGCAACTGTTTGCTAAAATGCTACTAGCAGTATAATTTATTTTCCTATGTGAATGAAATTCCTGGACAATAAGGATTTTACAGCAACATAACTGCATTCATACAGTACTGCTCCTTTGTTTATCTTATATTAATTTTAAGCCAAGAGTGATAAAATGGAATTCAGCATTCACAAGTTTGACACCCATTAAACTGCCTTTTTTTTTCTCACTTTTTTTTTCCTCTTGCATTTTTGCCCAATTTGCTTTATTGTTGGGTAACTGTCTGGACTAAGTATGTATTTAGCAATTGTTTTTGTCCCTTTGACTTGATATGATTCTCCTTCTTGATCTGAATGAAGGACTGACAAAAGAGAGTCAAGTAAAAATGTTCTACTTATCTAATAAATGCTTTTTATAGGAGACTGTTCTGCTTTACTTGCTAAATCTGTTTACACTTTTTCATTGCCCCAGTAATAATATGTTTGGTATTGAGAACAGAAGGTAGTTTTTCCCGCAGAGTGTTCAGAGGCATCTTCTGCAGCCAGAATCCCCGCTCCCATCACCTGCATCAGGTGTAGGTTAACCCTAGTGGGACTCAGGTGGTACTCCCTTCCCTTTTCTTGGCTGTGGCTGCTCCCTCTGCTGCCAGACTGCCACCAAGCATCATGTCTGTTTGGCAGCTGCCACTGTAACCTCCGGAAGCTCCCTGGCTCATTCCAGCTGGGCACCAAGGCAATGTCCCCACCAGTGTGTTCGCAGTGCTTGCGCTGGTGTGTGGTTATGCTGCTGGATACAGAAGGTTGTTTGGGTCCTTCGCTAGTTAAGGTGCCTTTGCTTTTGCTCAGGATGGGGCTGTAGCCAATACAGTCCAAAGTAGTCCTACTTGTTGCTCTGCATCTAGAGAACTTCACTTATTTTCTGAGGACAAAACACACAGTGATATCAATGCTCTTTGGCTTCTTCTGTTGACAAATTCTCTACCCATTTCTTTCCCTACTCCTTGATTTGACATTCAATCATCAGTAAACTTCCTAGGAAGTCTCTTTGGAGGCAGAAGATTTTTGCAGCACGGGTGCAGGAAAGAGGCTGTTGTCCTTCTTGAGCCCACTAGACCATTCCAGTGTCTGAGGGTGCTGTACCAGGTACAACAGTACAGAAAACTGTTGTAAAGCCTGTATCTTACCAAAGCCTCTTTCTTTTCTGGTTCTTCATTCCATCTATCACCTTCCTCAGTGGGCTTCAGGTAGAGCCAAAGAATCCCAGAATGGCTGAGATTGGGAAGGACCTCTGGGGGTCATCTGTCCAATTCTCCTGCTGAAGCAGGGATTCCCAGAGCTGCTCACCTGAGACCATGTCCAGATAGATTTTGAATATCTTGAAGGCTGGAGACACCACAACCTCTGGGAATCCTGCCAGTGCTCAGTCACCCTCACATTGAAAAAGTGTTTCCTGGTGTTCAGAGGGAACCTCCCAAGTGTCAGCTTGTGCACATTGCCTCTGGTCCTGTCATGAGGCACCACTGAGAAGGGCCTGGCTTCCACCCTTCCTTCAAGTCTTTATATACATTGATGAGCTCCCCCTGAGCCTTTCCTTCTCCAGGCTGAACAGTCCCAGCTCTCTTAGCCTCTCCTCATAGGAGACATACTCCAGTTCCTTCATCATCTTTGGAGCCCATTCCTAAGGTCTCTCCAGTATGCCCATAGCTCTACTGCACTGACACCTCTGGCCTTCTCTTCCAAATTATTTGCAAGGTTTAGAAGTCCTCTCTGCTATTTGTCAGAAGTCTTTGACCATATTAAAACTGTCTACTTCTTTTTCATTTTTGAAAAATTTTAAGGTTCATTTAAAAAAAAGTACTAGTATCCAGCACTTCATTTTATTTATTAATATTATTTTTTTAAATTCCCGTGTCCCTCCATGCTTCTTAGCATCACCTTTTCCAATACAATTCTCATTTCCAACTGAGTGATTTGATCTTTGCTTTAAGACAATTTTTCATCTGTTGCTTATTTGGCTTTATTTCTTCTTGACCAGGTTTCACAGCTTCAGATTCTGTGTTGGCAGTTTCTTGGACAGTTTTCCTTTCCTGTTGACCAGATATAATCTCTGCCAGTATGGATGCTAAGTCTTCTATTGCTGGCCAAGCGAGAATCAATCATGCTGGATCTTACTAATATAAATCTACACTTAATAGAAATGTAATTCTCTTGAGAATTAATATCCACCCTAACATAATTTTTGTCACATTTTATGAATAATTAGGAATATTAATTAATTATTCTATCCCACTTCCATGCATGTTTGCAAATAGATGGCTATCAGGATAATTAAAATAGCAAGACAAGAGTAGCAAAATGGCTTCAGACTAGCAGCTATATAGATATATATATTTAGGAATACTTTCTGCCTGTGTTTCTCGGGACAGGTCGTTGTTCAGCTTCATACGCATGTGGACCTACTTTCCAGCTATTCTTGTTTCACATCTATATTGCAGAATCACTGTAGAGCCACAGGCATGTTGAACCCCATTGTCCTCTAGACCATTCAAGCTTAGCACAAATGCACGATCTAGCAACGAGAGCTTTCACTCAGCCAATTCTGCGTGCCCAGAAGTTCAGCTCAGCTTTTTCATCCTGAACAATGGGGAAGCAAGGGGGATAGCCTAATATTTTATCTTCTGTTTTGCCTACGTAGTCTTTGTCCACCAGCGTTTTGCAGCATTAAAGGCAAACCTCTTTCATGCGATAGCTTTCTAAAAGCCTTCCTCCTCTAGACAAGGCAATGATGAGTTAGAGTCACTGTTTGCTGCTATCTTGATCTGCTTTTCAAATGAATACGCCTTTTCTATCACCTATATAACTTGTTCTGCTCCTTCTGTGTCTTCCCACACCATGGCACAATTTCTGGGTTGAATACAAGACAAAATTCTGAAACTTTATTCTGCTGCTGCCTTATCTCCCAAGGATCCCCCCTGTCTCCCAAGGAATCCCCTCATCCCTTTGAGATTTGCTTGTACTTTTTTCATCGCTCCCAGTCAAACAAGTTATTGAAATGTTTTTGTTTGTTTTTTGCTGTTTCCCTCCCTCGCCTTCAGTCGATGTTTGTAAAGCATTTAACACTACACCAGGCGGGTTAATTTACTGCACTGGTAAAACAGGCTATTTGGAGTGTCTTGCAACACTGACATGTTTTCAGCTTGAAAATCAGATGTCTCCATCCCAAAGGAAAGAATTCTTGCCAAAGCTTTGTTTATATCGATGCCAGGTGCAATCTGGCCCAACAGTGGTAATGACATATGAACACTAAACAGTTTGTGAAAAACATGCTTCAAAATGAAATCTGAATCCTGTCTGTAAAGACCCAGGTAAGAGTCTTAGTAGGAATTTGCCTGCTATAGGAAAGTATTTCTTTGTTGAAACATTAATTTGGCTTCTGGGATCCCTTTAGTGTTATTAGTGGCTTCTGAGTTCAATTTTTTTCATTACAGTTTGTTTTTCTTTTGCTTCTGGTAGAGTTTTCAAAGTCCCAGGTTTATTGTGTAGAAATATTTTAACAAAAATTACTGTAATTACTGTATTTGATATTTTATTTTGTACATAGCTCTTGCATGCATGGTTAACAAAATTAACCTTTTCTTTTTTTTGCCTCACAGAGAGCAACCCTGATTTGGTGAAAATTAGAAATACCACGGTGCAAAGCACACTGCAGCACCGCTTGAAAGGGAATTGCCAGAATTGAATTGCATCCTCTTCTATTTAAATAAGTTCAAAATAGGCTTTCATACCTAGAAGAGATTTTTTTGGTTACTGTAAAGTTAAACTTATGTAAAAAAACCCCTATGTAAACCTCACCCTTAGATTAAGTCACTCCCTGCCCATAATGTGAAAGTATCAGAAACCTTGTCAGGCTGCAACTTGCATATGTTTGTCTGAGGTCTGTGATGGTCACATTCCCTTGCAAACTTAGTCAGATAAAACTGTAGAAAACAGCGGTGGGTTCACACACTGAGAGGTCAAAATGTGCCCAGATTTTGTTTGCAAATCTGTATTAAATTGACACTCCCACTGAATCAGCAGCCATTTAAATGAAGATTTAACCCTAAAAAATCAGTGACATTTAGGTAGTGATCAGATTCTTCTCTCTTCAGAGGGTCAATATGTTAAAACCAAATGCTCATTGCTGCTATTGAGTACCTGTGCTGCAGTAAGGAAGGTGCCCAGTGTGACCTACATATCATATAGGCACAGAGCAAATCACTTCCTCAATGAGTAAATCGAACGAAAGCCGGAGAACAACAGCAATATGAGACTATTTGACAAAAAGCTATTCATGTAGGAACACATTACCTCACCACATACCTAAGTGTGAGCCAGTGGCTTTGGGTTTTGCCTTGAGAAGAACTTTGAGGGAAATTTTCAGAATGCCTTTCCCATGTGTTTGAAGTAAAATCAGAAGATCAGTATGCCTTTAAAATGAGAGAAAAACTGCTTAATGCTTTAACTCAAACTTCACAAATCATGGTTCTTGAATCAGTGCCTCAGCAGAAAAGGAAAGATTCAGATTTGCAGATGGCAAGTTGTTTGCTGCAATCTGAAAGGGTCTATACTATAATGGCAAAAAACATGACTATATACACTTTCTTCCTCTGTCCATCTGCCACTGTTATAGTCTAGTGTGGGGTTGATTTTATTTAAATTTGGACTGTTTGCAGGCTGATTTCTCGTTTCTGCAATCATTAGGTTTGTCACAAAAAGAGTAAATAGATTTAAAAAAACCCCAACAACTGCTGCCTTCATGCTATGTGACTTAAACAGTGAATAGACTGTTGCAATAGACTTCTGCTGAAGAAATCTGCATACATCTGCTGCTGATCTGCATGGTATCTCATTCACTGACTGTGTATATATACATGGAGTATATATGTGTATACATGGACAGAATATTTGGGAATCATCTCAATGCTTGCAAGTATTTTCTGAAACAGAAGATGCAGAATAGTGGTAATGACCACACAGACCAAGAAAAACAGAAGAGAAATACATTAATAATAGAAAATGAGTAATGCAAATGGATACTTAATTTATTAATATTTAAAGGTCATAGGAAGAGTCATCTTGTTTTACTCACTTATTATTCTCCTTCATCCAGGGAAATTATACAGTAGTTTACCCTGCAAACTAGCTTCCCCCACACTCATTTTGTAAGAAAAAATGTCAGTGGAGAGAGGTATGTATTTCTCAAGACACAGAGACATTGTCTAAAATAAGCCTTTGTGCCTTCTGCCATCGAACTCTCCTTGTTGCAGGGACCACTTGGTGGACCCACCTCCTGGAGCAGTGGTCCTCATGGACAAATCCCACAGCCCAGACTGGTCCCCTGTGCTTTCTTCATGCCCATGGGCTCCCAGTGGCACTGATGCACCAAGAAGTTGTCCCCACCGCTCCACAGAGTCACCCCCCAGCACAACCTGCTCCCCAGAAAGGCAAACTGGCATCTACGGGGAACAGAAACAACTGGCTAAAGCTGCCAGCTCTGCCAGGTTGATGGCAAAGGAATTACAGCAAATAATAGAAATTGGCTCCTTAACATGTTATGTCTTTTAAATAGTCTGTGACGTTAAAGGGTGCATATAGCTGTTTTAGGGCTTGTAGGTCATTAGCTCGGAGGCTCTGAAAAAGTAACATCTGAAGACAGACTTTTAAAGGGTTCACTTTAAATAGTTTATTCTGTGAAAATGCAAAAATATCAAACTAAAATTATTGCAGAACACTGATTTCCCTCTCTTTTGCAGTGCAGAAGGGGTATCAGTGTGCAGGCTGGAAACTCAAGCCCATTGGGACAGTAAATATTTTGGACCTGTGTTTTTGGAAGATGGAAGAAAACAAAGCAGCTGCCAATAAGGTTTCGTCCTGCTTTGAGTCCCGTGGCAACTCCACCAGTGAAGAGGAAAGATGAGTTTGGCCCATTGCTTGGCAGTACCTTGCAAGGTATCCATCTAGATATAAGTCATCTGCTTTGTCTAAATACTATTGAAGTTTAGTCACCTTTTGGTGACTTTTTTTTTTTATTTTTATTCCTTTTAGATTTAAAAGGAACTTTGTTATTGTTTGCATTCAATATTTGTCCTCCATCAAGACAGTATTGATATAATTTGGCATGCGTGTTGTTCTAAAGTCAGTGAAAACAACAGTAAAGAGCTCTGAAGAACATTATTTGCTGCGGATCTGAAAATTTATAAACATATTAGAAAATTAATAGGCAGGACACATTTTGTTGCACGGTTCTGAAATTAGGACCTTGTCTAAAGCTGATGTAAAAAAATAAATGTGTTTTAAGCTATGTAAGGCTTAAACTATCCAGCATCTTTGTCACTTATTCCATGTCAAGTGGGTACAGACTGCAGTGATTCTGATAAGGAGGCTTTTCACATCCATTTCTACAAAGTAGTAACCGGACGCAGAGGGGGGTGAAGAACAAGGGTCATATTTATAATCTGGAACACTGCAAAATGTATCTCTTCGAGTTTTCAGCTAAACTGAGATATTTATCTTAACAAGATCTAATTAGACCTCATTTCCATAGCATATCAATTATTTTCCTCATTAGAGTAGCTAATGCCATGTTCGGATATCATGGCAATCAAGCTTGTGATTTCTGGAAAAACTGGTTAGAAAGCTTAGTATTAAGTGTGTTTCCAACTGTGAAATTTATCCTTCTGAGCAATGCCTCCCAGTTTACTCACTTTGTTCCAGGATTCTCTGCAGCATATGGCCACTGGAATCCATTAAATAACACAAAGTAAGACAAAGTCAGCGATGAGTCAAAAATAGCTGCACTAGTGAATCACCTTTCAAAATTCTGTCTCTAACAAGAAAAGTAATGAAGAATAAGACATGCAATTAGAAGAAATTAGGGTCAATTTTCAAGCCGGGTTGCATACATGATGGTTTCAAAATCCATGTTAGGCACCTCAAATAAAAGCAGTCTGATTGAACACCTGCAGCTCTTGGCAATGCACTTGTGTATATAAGGCAGCCAGGCAATTCTTGTACACAGAGGCTTTACCTCTCCATTTTATTTCCCCCATTACCTAAAACTCCTAAAACTACAGGTCCTAATCACTAGGTTTGACACGTTCCTTTTTTCTCCTAAGGAAGATACTCAGTGCTTCCAGTGCATGGCCATATGTGTGCCATACACTTGTTGGACAAGTCCCATTTGCTCAGCATGAGAGTGAAGGCACTTATTTTTATTTCAGAAGCTTTCGCAATGTATCTGGCCAAATCCGTTGTCACAATATACTTGGATTCCTTGCATCCAGCCTGAGTCATCTTAAAAGTTAGGTGTCTGCTCTAAGGATTTTACTAGAGCTTTTTTACAGTCAATAGTGAGAGGTCAGTATATCTGGAAGGAGACTTATCGTCTCCTAGAGCAGCTGCCTAAGGCATAGAGATTATATGTTATTTGGAGGCACCCAGCTCCCTTGGAGGAAGCACCTTCTTCCTAAAGAGCTGAGGCAAGCTGAGACTCACCTCAGTGTTTTTAAGGCTGGTGTCTCCTATTCCAGATGAGACACACAACACTTAGCTGATATGAAAGGTCTAACTAGAGACCTCTGCTGCTATAAGAATATTGCACTAACAGTGGATCTGAGCTCAACGTATGGTTGTATTGACATGCTCCATGGCTAAGGGCAAGGACATGCTTCCATTCACCTTAACCAAACACTAGTCAACTACATTTGTTTCCCCTCATTTAAAATACATCTAGTGCTCTGAATGGGTGCATTTGAATGAGACAGGAAACATGCAAGTTTCTGAATAAAAGGAATTCCTCACTTGATGCATTTTCATAGAATCACATGGTTTTGAAACTTTGTAGTTATTATTATTATTTCATTACTTTTGTATCCAGCTCCCTTCATTCACAAACAAATATGGCTTCATCTGGCCATCCAAATAATATATTCAAACAAAATATCCCAGGAAATAAACAACTGTGCTCTTCTGACCTGCATTATGAACAATAAAAAGTCACCTAAGAGTCCACAGGCTGTACATACTATGTCTGTCCCCTTATACCTATGCATTTAATGGGCATGCCTATGAATTTAATGGGCATATTCAGGTATCATGCAAATCGGAATCCAGCCACAAAACTCCTAATTGATTTGAAATTATATGGATGGTAACGGTGCCAGAAGACAATTTAGTGTGCTCTTTCGTACTGAGCTGAAGTTGTTTGGTTTTCTTAAAAGAAATAAAACTGATAATTGTCACTACAGTAAGTAAATATGTCTGAATACATGCAGAAAGCAGATCTATTGGGTAAGAAGGTTACAGAATCTCATTTTGTGGTCCATCTGCTCCCTCTTTGCTTACCAAGCCAACAGACACTAATCTGGGATGAAGAAACTGACAGGACATGGGGGAGGAGTAGATGGTCATGATTCCAGCTTGTTTCAGCTTTTTGATATATGTGCTCATGCCATTGTGATATAATAGAAGGAAAATAATGTAGTGAAGTGAGGAGGACAATTCAAACAATTATGAATCGCAGCAGCATTTTACTGTTCTAGACTTTCTCATAATTTCAGTGCAATTTACATACTTTACCACTGAGATACGAGCACCCAAAATTAATGTTCAGGAGGAAAAAGATGCATTCCTGAAAAAGATTGTTAAGCAGATCATAAGCTGAAATAAACAGTAAAATAATCAGATTGAGCCAAAAAAAGTGTTCAGGGTACTCCTGTTGGATTTTTTTCCTAATTGGTATCTACGCCGATGGTCCTGGAGAAAAGGTGAACATCACTGTACAGAAAATTTCTAGTAACCCTAACATTAAAAAAACCCAAATAAAAGCAGTGCAAAAGGATGAGAATTAAATAAAAAAGAGATAAGGATAAAAACAAAATTCAAAGCCACAGACCATCAGTGAGAAAGACAAAGCTGAAGTGGCAGTGTGGCAAATGAGGGATGGCAAATGAGAAAGGGATGTGCTATGTGATGGTGCATTAATAAAAACCCCAGCTAATAGAGCTGTATTGTGTCACTTCCACCTCTGCACAGCTCAGCAACAACAGCAGTGACAGACTTTATTTCCAATTCTGGTCACTTTGTCATCAGAAAGATCATAATAAATAATAAATAAATTCCTAAGGAGCAAAGTAAAAAAGAGATTAAAAGAGATAAATAGATATTTTTTTGTTTAACTACAATCAAGATGCAAGGCATGCACAAATAATTTCAGCATGTGAACACTTCACTAAAAGTGATAAGTTCTTGAACATAGTAAAAGAGAAGCATCACTACCATTTTTGTTAAGTACCATGAAGAAGTTATAAAAATTAAAGCTGTTTTCAGTGCGGAAGTGTGCCTAATGATTAAAGCACCTAATCCAAAATTTAAAAACAATTTCAACCACAGGATGTGAGGCGCTGACACAGCATAAGGTCCCTCTACCAGGTGAAGGCTGTTCATAGTTTCTAGAAGGGTAACTTTGGCCCAGATAGTGGCTGTGAATGTGCATAAAAATGACTGGACTTCCCTCAACTAACCATGGATTTATTATGGATTCCTTCTTACTCCCTTCCCATTCCCAGTCCTCCAAAGCCACCTGGTTGTCCCCTGGATGTGGTTACCCTCCCTTATGTGCATAGCCATGATGATTCAGGAAGAAGTTGGCTTAACTCTGATGCTTTTTTGCCCACTATAAAACAACTGAACTGACTGAATTGCTCCCCAGACCACACCAAACAGCAGCACAGTGCTGCTGATCACCAGTGTTGGGGCTGAGCTGGTGGCCCCAACCAAGCACCATGATTTGGTCATGGCACTGAATGCACTGGTGTTGTCAAGGCAGTGGCCACGCAGGGGCAACCAAGGAGAGCTCTGGACATCACCATGCATATCCATGCAGATACTTTAGGACACTGGAGGAGTAGACAGTCAAGAGAAAGCTCTGAGCTAAACCTATGACATGGTCAATGGCATTGGCAGAAATTCAAGATCAGCTGTACAAGAAACTTGCCTGCATCCAAAGAAGGACACAGAAACAACTGTAAATGCAACAGGAGATTCCCTGGAGAATCCGTTGCTCCTTTGGCTAAGGACAACTCAGTTCTTTCCAAAAAAAGTTAATGACCATAGATGGAGAAGAGATGACTGGAGGGAACCTCTTTGAAGCACTGGTTTCCAAAGATGACCATAAAGTGGCTTGACTTCCATGTCTCTCAGTGTGCAAGCAATGTTTGGAGGCTCTTTGTTTCATACTTTTTTCTGGGCATGCTGAGAAGTACTGGGCAAAAGGGTAACTTTTTGAGCTCCATTCTGCCTCACACACATGTACACACCTACATAGCTGCCTCAGTCTTGCATATCTCAAACAGCCCAGGCCCTGACACAGGGTCTAAGCTTTCCATGGCCTCAGGCCTTTCTCCATGTGAGCTTGAACTCTCTAGGATTAATGGCCATGAATCACAAGGTATTGATTTTGTGAGAGTCAGGAATTTCATATAGCGAAGACCATACATAATTACAGATCTTCCTCTGAACTTCATCTAATGTATCGGAATTTATAAAAATCAAACTTGGACTTGAGATAACAAAAAGGATTCCCAGCACAGCAAGCTTTTCCAGACAAACCTGCCCAGAACTTTTCTCTTATGGTTTAATGTACTGCAGGTACAGTATGCAATCACAGAATAAGGGCATGCTTGGTATGAGCAAAGATGTGCATTCATCAGCCTAGAATTGCATGGATCCAAGTCACATCCTCCAGTCTGTGTGGCGCCTTCAAATGGTCAGAGTGTTCACCAAAAAGGCAATCTAAGCTCCTTCTCCTCACTCTCTTGTATTTTGGAAGCTGGTCTTGATGCATTCATCTTTCACTGAATCTGTCAAAAATTCTCTGTTCCCAGGAGTAAGAAGAAAATAACCTTCCTCTTCTACCTACACTGGATCAGGGATCCTTGAAACAAAAGGCACTCTCTTTGTGTTTAATAGTCCTTGACTGGATTATTTAATGAATATACTCTGTTTCTTTTTGACTGATGTTCATTTCTACACTATCAAGAGGGAAAAGAGCCTAACTATACATTGTCTGAAACAGAGCTGCTTTTCAATTTGCTTGGAACGTGCCACTTGATAATTTTTCTTGTTTGAAGCATATTGGCATCTGCAGCCAAAGGCAGACAACTCAAGGACACAGCTGGTCCTACAGGCTCTAGAGAAACCCTGGGAACAAAACCAGGGCTGCAGAGTTGAGAGAAGACTCCACAGAGTGAACATGCAAAATCAGACTTGGCAGAGAAAACCACCATGAGTATGGAACACAGCCAGGCTTCAGTGGGTGCCTCAGTGGAAAACATAAGGGTCTTTGTCCAGAACATGATTAGCAGAGGTCAGCTAATGAATAATACAGTAACAACGCTTTCTCCTCCTCTAAATCCATGTCCAGCCTTGACATCCCATCTCTTAATACAGCTGGAAAGCCCAATGCAAGCAAAGACTGCTTTGACAACCCATGTGTCCATCACCTGTGGGAAAAGAGGGTCAAGAACTTGGCTAGCTTTCACTTTGCAGCCCCAAACACTTGGTAGTGTAGCAGAGAAGGCTACGCAATCACCAGCTTCCAAGTGGCTGTGGCAGTGGTTTTGTTTCCTGTTTGCAAGGGGATTCATCAGCTATAAAAATGGTCCTTCTCATCCATCAGCTCTTCCTCTGCTGCTGAGCCTTCACTGTTCTGCTGCTGGACCTCTTGTCCTTTCCCCCTCCTGCAGGACAGACTCTGGAGTGCTCTGTAAACCCAGATCCACTGGCACCCTGGCTTTCCCTGTGCATGGTCTGTATGGCACGGGAGATGGTACATGAGGCTGGAGACTCTCAGCACAGCTCTGATAACCCTTGTGGGGTCTTTGCTGTCCCCCATCACAATCTTCTCTGTTGTGTGAGCTGCTGAAAAGCAAAGGGTATCATGGAAATGGCATAGAGTTTCTGTGGCAGGTTATCTGATGTGGTGTCCAGTGCCCTGCACTGCAGGAGGTGGGAAAGCCAAATGCGACAGGGCAGGGAATGCCGTGTACCAGACCCATGCCCCACGTGGGCAAAACCAGTGTTCCACATGCCCTCAGCTGCTCAGCGGAGGTACCTGATTCTGAGCCACATTCACTGACTAAGCAATGCATCAGATCATGCAGCACCAGCCTGGAACTGACTGGCTGGGAAAAGAGCTGGCTACTGGAGTGGTGAGACCTGACAGGTGGCACACAGATGGAAAAGAACTAAATCTCTGTCATCTGCTTCTATTTGATTCACTGCAAATTCCTTTCTGGGGAAGGAAAAAAAAATCGTGACTTGTTGTAGAATGAAGATCTGGGTTCGGAAGATCATGAAATACTTCAGTTCCTATAGGGACTTAAAGACTAAGCAAAATCAAAAGCTTTGGAAAAATCAATATTCTACCCCTCTGCACATCCATTTTGGGATCCCACCTTTTGGTACAGCCAAGCAGTAGGTGAAACCACAACTTGTGACTCTTCTTCTACCTTCACTCAGCCACTTACTAACACATAACTTGGTTCAAATACAGGTGTCTGTCCTGAAAACAGTATCCATGACTTCTAAAATCCAGGCAAGTCAAAACATTGTAAGGATTTACTGCTTGTGGTAAACAACCAGTTGCAGTAATTTCTTAAGAAGGAAGCAATGCCAGGCAAAAATAACATGGGTAGGTAGGTTCAAGGAGCTAACTAATCCATCCTAACTGGGCAGACCTAGAAGGAACTGCTGCCAACCATAAACATAATAGAAACTACTTGTTGTTGTAAAATGCACCCTGAATACAATTATAAACAGAATTGACGTGAAAATACGGATGTTCAGATGAATGAATTAAAATCAACAATTTTGATTGGTTCATAAAAAATGTAATTGATTTTTTTTCTGCAGATAGATCAGAATACACAGTTTTAAAGGGGAACGCAAATATACTATATTTATCAACAGCCAAATTTAAGAGATTTAAACGGAGCTTTACATAGGTGTTGGTTAGGAACCCAGCCCCCTTGATTCCAGACCACGCAGGGGCTAGTACTGTCCTCTGCCTGTCACTGGACTCCCACCCTTCCCACCAAAATAACGTTTGCTTACTAATGGCTCTTTCTCCAAAAGGCGTAAATGGGCTCTTGTTTGAGCTCATCACAGATTCAGCTATATTCTTTTATCTTCAGTAATCTGGAGATTTTTTTCCCTGCAGATAGTTTCTGTGTTCTACTCACTGCTATTTGCTAGAGAAAGACTCTTGGGCTTTTTGCCCTTTGTATTTCCTCTCTTCTTTCATGTGGAGAAGACTGCCAACGTGGGATTTGCAAACTGCTGCCAATATGGGATTTGTGCTGCTGCGGCTGCCAATCTTTAATTTAGCATATGTATAAAGCTAATTTTTGGACACGATGCTAGTGCCTGGCATCTCTGCAGGAGTCAGCCAGGTTGTAATGTTTGTATTGTACTGTGCTATAAAAAACAATAAAAAGAAAATATAAAGGAAAAAGCCTTTTATCTCTAGCTTTATAGCTACAAATATGGTCTAAATACTTGTATTCTCCCTCTGCATCTAAAATTCGCCTTCTCCTTTCTGTGTCGTAGCCCTTTCTTTTAGATTTGCAGTTTGTGTTGCCTGTAGTAGGAGCCAATGATAGGCTTCTGCTCCCTACTGAGCATATCTTCATATTAAAATGTATAAATTCAACTCTTTAGATGGAGAAAAAAGGACTAGTTTCCCTTTAATTATATTTAAACCACACAGTCACATGCGCAAAGTAATACTTTGTCCTTTTAAAAAATATTTTAATACAGAGAGTCAGAGTAAAAAATATAATCATTCAGGAAACATTGTTCTTATAGAAAATGTAAGCTTGACTACCCTTCTTTGGCAAGGACATCTACAGTTTGGGAGGATATTCCTGCAGTGAATTCTCTAAAATATGGCGCTGCCATTCTGGCCGCTGCGTGGGAGCGGGTGTGAGCCAAACTCCAGCTCCTGCAGCCCTCATTTGGAGGACCCCATGCAGCCCCAGGGAGCTCCTTGGCCATGCCTGGGAGCAGGCACAGGGGAAAGCTGCTGGGGAGGCCAGTGGAACTGGGTGGGTAGAGGGAAGCAGCTTTATGCTGCCCCATGATGGTGGTTATAGCAGGACAAAGGCTTTAACAGGATGATACATTTCCCAGTGGTCCTAGATGGATTTATAGATGGATTTATAGGAAAAGAAGGATTCCTAAGAAGAGACAGTTCACAGTTCTTCCTTGCAGAGGGAATTTTCTAAACCTTTACCCAAACCAGCCCTTGTACTTGAAGGGTGGATGTTCACTAGAAGAAGTGCAGCATAAAGTAAATTCCAGAGAATGGGCTGTGTTTTGGAAGAGTATGGCAGACCACGACAGTGGCAAACTGAGCTAGTGACTTAAAGAAGGACCCATGACTGCATCCAGTTGCAGTATCCTTCCCCAAACGCAGGAGAAAAAAAAAATCATCAGGCAAACACAGAGAAATATGAGGGTTTTGTACATTTGCGTTTTACAAATATTTAGTATACCCACAGGCTGCAGAATCTATTTTGATTTTTTTCTTATCAACAGAGATTTTTGCTATTTCTTCTTCCATAACAGATATCAGATGAAGGAAAAGGATACTGCACCATTCTGACATAATTTTTTTCATTTTAATTATTGTGATTTAAATTACCCCATCTACAGAAGACCACAATATAGCATTCACTACCCAGTAATAGAAGGTAGTTTTTCCACATGGCTAGACTGGTATTTTCTAAGAAGGAGATCTGCTAGCTTGCCTACTTTCACAGCAGCAGTGCCATGTGCAGTAATGAGACAGGATTATTGTTGCAACTGCTCTTGAAGGCCTCTCTCCCCAGGCAGCCAAAGAATGACTGAGTCACACAGGTGATGCATTCGCTGTAATGAGACAGACAAACCCCCAAAAGTCACATCCAGAACAATCCCCAATGTATCCACGCCTCTGGCTGAGGGTATGGGGAGATAAGAACAAAACCACTGATGCTGGGAAAAAACAAATAAAAACTAATTATTTAAAATAAATAAATAAAGGTGGGGAGGTTCTAATGTTAATATACCCTGCACAGTCATGCAGAAAACTCAGAGTTTGATTTCTAATCCCAGCCTCTCGTTGCCCCGGCTGGCAGGAAGCATGCACAGGGTGGAAGGAGGTGCCGTGCATCACTCAGCAGCAGCCCCTCTGGCTGCCTAATGAAAGGGGCTGACAGGCTCTTACAGGAGACCCATCCAGCCCGCCTTGGCTGGGCGGATGATGGCCTTGGCAAGGAGCACTGTGCCACAGGAGGGAATTTTTTTCCCGGCTTTCTAAACTACATCCTTGAGGCCCTGTGTCGCTGCCAACTTCTTCTGCCCAATGCAGGACTGTCCAGGACTCCCTCTGGGGCTCATCCGCCGGTTGGAGAAGCTGTTACTGAGAAACACAGGATACCCTCCCAAGCCTGGACCACCCTCGCTGAGCTTCCTGCACCTGCTGACTGGGAGACTGAACATCGGGACTGGGAATGGTTGCAATAACAGCACCATTGATAGGGAGTATAATCACCAAACAATTATTTATCTTGCACTAGGATTTTGTAAGGTGGGTATTGTGAAGAGCCCTCTGTAAGCTGGAAATCAGCTCTATTCCCAGAGCACTGGTGCATCGGAAAACCCTACTGACGGGCACCTCAGAAATATGGAAAGGATTAACACTCTGAATGCCAGGATGGTGTCACCAATGTTGTGGTCACGTAAGCAGCTGCGTTCTGAGCCCCCCATCCTCTTCCATCAGGGGGGCAGCAGGAGGAAATATTTACAGTGTCGACTGTAACCAACAAACATGGGACAAATACTATTTTATAGACCTCTGCAAAGTACTGGGAAAAGGTGAGGGGATTCCTGCATCCTTGCTTTGCTATGCGAACTCTTCTCCTGGACAGCAGGTTGGAAGCTCTGGTGACTGCTCTGGGGAGCTATTCCTTGCGACTAAGGTCTCATTTCCACTGTGATTACCTGCTGTGGTTTGGATCAGTCACTTGATTTCACAGCACACAGGGCTGCCCTCTGCTATGAGCCAGTGGCATCTGAAGCAAAGCAAGCAGTTAAGGAAGCTTCAGGCTTGTCTACCAGGATAAAACCTACCACAGGTTTTGTTTCAGCTGTGTCTGGTCCTTCTCTTCTGATTAAATCCTATGATTTATTAAGTTTGCCTGATGCAAGCAGAGTCTAGGCACCATTTTCCCTAATAAGGTATCACACAAGCTCATGCAAGTACTGTTGATCCCCAAGATAAATATATTATCCCTGGACTGAAAGCACAGGCCAATGTCTCTGTCTGACCAACCACTGGTGACTTTGCTAAACCTACCAGAAAAGGGGCTGCTACCAAGTCTTGTTGCTGTCAGAGAGTTCAATCTTTGACAGTGCCAACCAGTAATCTTAACCAAGGGACAAGTACTTAAACTGTATGCTGCATCACGAAACCTATTCAGAAACCTACACAAAACCCAGTCCAACCAAAACAAGAACAAAGAGCTTTTCGGGAGGTCTTGGTATGACCTCATCACTGACCTGCTGATTCACCATTCAGTTAGGCAAAGGATTCATATGACACTAGTCTTCCCCAATCATGTGAGAAGGGTACCAAATAAAATGGACTCACTGGTGTGAAACATGAAATTATCCTCTCACATTTCATCTGTCAATTATTTCACATCAGCAGTCAAGGAAAACAGATGTAATGAACAGCTCATCATTCAAAACACTCACCCACTAAACCCAATTCCCTAGCTAAATATATTCAGGGGAAGATCAGCAATGGTTGGATTTACACGTGATGTGAGTTGAGTTCACTGGTCAGTTTTCCATGTTGGACCACACCAACGCAGCTGTACCCCACACCTCTGAGAGTCCAGACAGCTGCCCATTCCCAACACATGACCCCTCACCGTACAAATGCCTTGCTCCTGAATAGAAGCGCAATGCCTTAACATCACTTACTTGGTATCCTGGACATATACTTCTCCTGGTGTACCAGTGCTTAAAAGAATCCTATCTGTGCAGGGCAATAAAATAAGGACAATAAAATAGCCAGGATAGCAGATAATCACCATTGTGTGCAAGGTAGATCACAATCAACAGTGAAAGTGAGGGCACATCAAACATGAAGACTACAGTTTGACTCCAAAAAAGACTGATGTTCCCCAAAACAAACCACAGTTAAGAGACAGGTAGACACCCCAAATTTTTCCATCTATTTTCTTCAAGTCTTTGTTCTTGACAACCTTTGCCATCCTACCCTCTTAAGGACTACCAAAGCCTGAACACCGCTGACTGTATCTCAGTGCAAGAAATACCTTAACATTGCACAAAGGAGATAAATATCACTGCAGATTGCTATTTAAAAACGTGTTACTATGACTAATGGGAGAAGAAAAAAGAGTATTTTTTATTTCTCATAATGTGGCATACACCTCTATAGCACAGCCATTAAATCCAGAGTTTTTACATATAGCCCTTTGCTGACGTAAATATTAGAGATGGATAATATATGGTCAGTGGAGCACTGTTGAAGCACGGGCAGTCACACAAGAGTGATGTTTCCCACCTAATCGCACAAACATGCTGACAAACCATGGCACCTTGGTGGTCTGGTTCCTCACTGATATTTCAGTTGTTCAGCTGCTGCAGCCACAGACACAGTGAATTTTGAATTAAACACTACTGCTCAGCGATGCTGACACTCGCAGTCAAGCATATCTTGATGAAATTAGAGATGCAGAAAATATTTTTTGACAGAGTGCATGAGCAAAACAGCCAGAAGTGCAGCGAGTTCGGTGTGAATGGCTCGTGCAGAGATACCAGAGAGATGCTGAAAATTGGACTCTCTGATTTTGGCAGGAAGAGGCGCATTTTATTAGCAATCCATGCTGCAAACATAACTTTCCGACTATTAACAGTTTTTAGTTGCCAAAAGAAAATCACTATTTCTAATTCCTTCTCAGCTGTTACATTTATAATGGAAAAAGAAAAAAGAGGAAGGCAAGCAAACTTATATCTCCATTATGTAAAATATCAGATAAGTGTAGAATATGATAGCATTCCAGTTTAACAAAATCTTCACAAATGTAAACACTTTACTACCTTCTCCCCAAACCCAACAGCTGTAATTCCACAACAATTTAGCACACATATTAAAAATGTGCAGGAAAAATTTGCAAAGCGTCATAGACTAAATAGGAATTAGTAAAAATAAGACTAGTTTTTCTTACTGTTGCTATTTATTACCTAGCACATGTGGTCTTAAAAGTCTAAGGGCCCTTTGTTTCTTTGAAGAAACACATCATGTTCTGATTTTCCTTTAACAGAATGGAAATTTTAAATTAATAGTGCAAGAGACAGCAGGATTACATCCAACCTGTAAAGCTCCAAACCCCACCTGTTTTACTGTATTTCTTCCTAACCTAGAAGGAAAATACAGCCTTTCTGGCTCTGCGAGTACCACCGTAATCCCTGAGCAGAAGAAATTGCTATGAAACAATACTTTGTGTCTTTGACTCAGAGGTTTGAATGGGCTAAATGAGACTTTTAAAGCAGCATGTCTAAACTCCATTGAAAACATCCTCAGCTTTTCAGAAGGTCCTCAAAAGTTCACTAAGACACAGCATGTGAAAATTAGTAGCTAGCTCCTTCGCAGAGAAAGGCTGGCAAACTTGACTGGGAAATACCCTTTAGTTATAGCAGAGAGAGTGGCCCTTGGGGAAGGGCCCAGATGGACTTGGCTCCCAAGGGCAGCTACTTTGCCCAGCCAGAAACACACTGCTTGCCACTAACACCAAACCAGCTGTTCTCAACCACAAGGCTATATAGCTAATAATTGCAAAGTTGTCTTTATCCAGTGCTCTCATCATTCTAGCTAAGGTGACCACACGTGAGCTTTCCAGTTACATTAAGACAGCATTGATTAGCTGCTCTGTGAGGTGAGTGACATTTCCTACCCTGCGTTGCCAGAACATGGCCAGCATATGTACTAGCTTGCAGAGGATGGGTTCTTGAAAACAAAATACAAATTCTCCTACATATCCTTAGTGGAGCTATGGATGTTCGTTAGAAGATAATGGAGAGCTGAGCAGTGCCTAGTGTGCAATGTTTTGGAACCCATACTTATGACAGAGCTGAAGGAGCAACACTGTGTCTAGGCACAAGGCAGGAGGGATGTGTTCAACAAGGAGCTCCCTGAACTACAATGTGCCAGCTGAAGCACACAGCTGCTGATGGCCACTCTTGCTCATTTATCTCTGTGGCTGGGCACAGCCAAGCACGTGTGGCAGTGGGAACTCACCCTGAGACCTCCTAGGGCCCTGGATGCTGCCTCCAGCGCTGCCACACAATAGCCTTGGGTCATGGTACTCTCCTTTCCCACCATGAAATACTCCCAAAGCAGAAGGGACATGAAGTTCTGGTGACAGATGAGCAGGAAGCACCTCATCCTCACAGAAGAAGCACTGGACTCCAGCCCCTGCTAGGAGCCAGCCACAAGGGCAGACCTGATGTTCCTGTGTCCAGCCATACTCAGGTCTAGCTCAGCCTCTCCGTGCAATCTGAGCCCCCAGCGACAGCACAGAGGAGCAAGGGGACAATGAAAACCAACGTCTCTTTTGTCCTTCCGCTAGACGGCAAAGGGACCCCCGCACGTGTGTGCTTGCATTTTGAAGCCAGGCCCTGGGAGATGCAGCAACCATGACAGCCTCTGCACGATGTGCCCTGCCAGGCACCCGCTGGGCCAGCGTGGCTCTGCACCCACCCCTACTGCTAGCCCCCTCACAGTGCAACAATTTACCCTTGAATAAATTAGCAATAATTGGAAATCCACTTCACTGGACCTTACGCAGCATGACTAATGTGACTCACTTTTTAGCTCTGTTCCTTTTGTGTGACTACTCAGCAAAGAGGGTGCCTTAGAAAAGAGAAGAACCAGTAAACTTTATGCTGTGGAAAAAGAAATGACAGTCTCTGAAGAGTGATATAAAGGTTTAATGGGTGATTTGGATGCACAAGAAGCAAGTGTTTTAAGAGTACTGTGGAGCACAATGCTTCTACTGATGGCTTTTTTGCCTTTGTATCCTTGTCTTTACCTTTTAGATGGTGCATGTTAGTTTTGGTGGCACAGGGATAAGGCTCAGAAAAGTACATCTCTGCAACAAAAGGAATACAAATCTGCAGAGCACAAATAGTTTTGAAGAAAAACCCCAGACTTGTGCTATTTACTAGCAACGTTGCAAGGGTTGGGTGAGCTGAGAGCGATCTGAATAGCTCTCAGCTATCTGAATATCTGAGAGCTATCTCAGCCTTTGTCTTTGCCTAGATATCTTATGAGAATGTGGTTAAGCCATTTAAATCCCTCCTTTGTGGAAAAAAAATAATATTAAAGGGTATTTAGAATGGTTAAAACAGTGAAATCACACCATAAAAATCTAACATACAAGAAATGTAATTTTTAAAAAGTGAGAGTATAAACATTGTTAATTCTGAAGTGTCACATACATCAGTTTTCTTTCATAACCCTATTCAAGCTCATTGTATCGAGCTAATTGCCAGGTTATGTTTTTTCAAAAAAAAATAAAAAGAGGAATATTCAGCATATAAATGCCTGTGTATGCCCTGTAATATAGCACAGCTACAATATTCAAACAATCTGGCAAATTTTGTGCACTCACAATAACTTGCAACCTGGTATATGAAATAAGCACTATGAATTACAATATAGAATTTGTGACACAATCAGCGTGGGTTTATTAATGTTATATGCAAATGCCATGTTTAAATATTTATCTTTTGGTACCTGCCAACAGGTATTTTCCATTCTAGGGGGAGTACTTTTCTCTTGATTTATGCACATAATTCCTACTACATGAAGCCCAGATATGCATGCAGAAAGAGAGAAAAATGCATCCCTGTAGCTACAATTTTTTCTACGACATTAGTGAGACACGTGTTTCACAATTTCTGTGCAGGATCCTTGAGCAGAAATTGTGGTGCATGAAACAATCCCAATTTCCAAGGAAAAAATTATAGCCTTTCATTCTCATAGCAGCATGTAACTAAGGTTTATATGAGTGAACAGATGCATGCAAAAATCAGCCATGAGAATGGAAAACATTCATTTTCACAATCTGCTAAATCTGCTAGGTATGCATGAAACGAAGCCAAAGAGATCTCCAGCAGAACACAATGTCACAGTCTTGGCACAACAGGGAACTTTCTCAGATGCAGCTTGTGCCAGCACTGGCACTTCTACTGTACAGCTGTGTTTAGAGATCACCAAAATATACTCGAATCTTAAAGAGTTAGTAGTATGACTGCTATTGAAATATATTCTCTCCACTTCCCACTTTTCCAGGAAATTAGATGAGATTTTTTTTCTTATTATTGCAGCTACTTTACATGAAGTAATAAGTTCAACAAATTATCCAAGCATGTTTTCCTCAACGCAAGTCCCTTATCAAACCCTTTCAATGAAAACTCTGGTGTTCCCTTCACAACACTTACACGACCCAATCTTAGTGACCTCATGCAATGCTGAAAAAGATCCTGAACTTTATATTATTTTTTTATATTACTGTTATACAAAACTAGAGGAGAAATGATCATATAATTAGACTGGGTAGATTAGATTGAATTAAAGAGTAAAATCTTCTCTTAAGTAGCAGTTTCTCAGAAATAAGGCCTCTGACTTTCCAAGGGTGAATTATATGTCTTATTTTGTTGAAATGTAGATCTTATCAATTTAACTTCACAGTTCATGCCTGGCTTCCAAAAGCCTGACTCTCTAAAGCCCAGAGAAAGCAACTATATTGAACACCACCCTGTCTCATTTTAACATGTTAAAACAAGGGCCATGGGCAAGAAAGGATATATGGAAAAACAGGAAGGGAGGAGACCATTTCCTTGACTGGCAGGCTTCATCTGACAGCTCCTTTGTGCCTCCTTTTGGCATGGAGTCTCCGGTCCTCCCGTTCTTAAGAGAGGCACCTTTATTCTCTTTCCCTCTAAATGCCATTGCTTGGAAGCACTTGGTTTAAGCAGCACCTTCAGGATGAAGACCTTTCTCTGAAGTGATAAGGAGAGTCTTTCCACAGAGGTAGCATTGTTTTCTGGTCTCTTGACAGGACTCTTTAGGAAATATGGCAGCTTCACACATAAGGGGAATTTCATAGCTTATCTTTTGGAATCTTGGATCAATTTTAATGGGAAAAAGCATTAAAGGAACTTGTCACATGGCTTCTGGAACCACATGGAGAGTCAAGGATGTCTCCACGCTCCAAGGCTGCAGCTCAAGCACTTGCATTTCTATTTCTTGGCAAAAACCACATTTATGAACTCACTTGATTTCCAGAACAGGGTGAAAAACAGATGCCCTTCTTTGCACCATGCAGCTTACTCCCTGGGATGTCTACATGAAAGTTAGTGTGATGATGGGGTTTATTTTAAGGTGGTGGTTGATTGGTGGCCTACGGTGTTGCCCTTTTCATGCCACACTCTGGAAGAAAAAAAATAACTATGAAAGGAGGTGTGCTCACACCAAGTCACTCTGTGAAGTATACCTTCCCTCTGATCTATGACCTGGAATCAGTCCCCAGAGGCAGGGAGGCAGATGCTGCCAGGATAGCCCTCGGATTGCTTACAAAACTCTGCTGGAGTCCTGACATGAGGAGGAGGAAAATGAAAGGAGTAGTTTAGAAAAAAATACTTTTGTTTGGGCCAGATCTGTGACCTGTAAAGCTGCCTCAAAAAGAGTACACAGCCTCTATACTTCCTTCAGAGGCTTCATCAAAAGGAATGCCTGGAATCTGCAGCTCTCTGCAGTATAAAATTTCACTGCATACTCTTTCCTCTTTGTTAAGCTCCAGAAGCATGTGTTACGATTTTGTACCTTCTTCAATGACTTACTTGTCCTTTGCTGGGCTATCTCTCTTTTTTTACTATTCAAAAAATTTCCAGGGAAATTTCTACCAGACAATTTGTGTAAAGCGGATGTAACACCAGCATCTACTTCCCTGGCTTGTCCTATAACTGGCAATAATGATTTTCACAAGTGCTTTGCATTCAGGGAATCCCAGCAAAATCTTAAAGTTTTTCAATATTGTGATGAAAGGTTAGTGCCTTTCCTACTGTGGTGAATGGGGTACAAACCCATATTTTTGGATGCTATGTCATGGGTTACAGAGATGCTTTCACATAAGTGAAAAACACGTAATTCCCATTCTCTGACAGCCCAGTGCAACCACTTGGAAAAAAAGCAACAACAAAAAAAATTGAACTAGTTCAAAGCAAGTTCTTTACAGTACGTGCTGTGAGGCTACCTTGGCAGGCCTATAGGTTGCTACCACGAGACTGACAAATGCTGGGGAACACATTTGCATGGTTCGGTGAGTCCATAGGAGAGAATATGGTGTGCAACCTTGGCAAGCGTTGAAAGCGCGAGTCAAGGAAATGTGTAAAGTGCCAAAAGGGAACAGGCAGAACATTACACTTGTATGAAATGGGAGTAATCTCATTACCAGAGGTGATAACCATTGCACCCCTGATGGAAATGCATAATTACTGAAAACAGCTAATCAACTGCAGGAGCAGCAGGGTAGCCAGAAGCTCCTATCTATACCATCTACTGTGCTTAACCTAGTTGAGCTGCTCCTCCTCCTCCATCACCTTCTACAAATGGATCACTAAAACATGCTGCACGTACACACCCTCACATGTGGGTCAGCACAGCTAAGTGATACAGTGCTTTCAATTTTTGATTGCAAATAAAACATGCATCAGTTCTGTGAAGTCTCCTTCCTAATTCTTTAGGATGCTCAAGCACACCACACTTGCAGCTGTTCATTTCATAGCTACATCTATAGATAAACAGGATTTGCAAAAACAGTTTAACATCTGATTTCTATTAAAAAAAAGGCAACAGCAAGTTTCTTGCCATTAATCTCTGACTTTGAGAAATCTTGGCTTATATATGCACATATATATCAGAATACGTGTATGCATACATATTGGGAACACTTGCTCAGCCTCACTGATGGTGGAACTGTACTAATAGGATGCTGGGTTCAGCAGCCTTTAGCACATAGTTTTTTTCTTTTCCTGACCCTTGCAGATTTTATCCAAGCACTTCCAACAAAAGGAGGAACTGTGTTGAATTCTTTATCAGACTGCAACAGGTGAGGGAAGACGACAGAGGAGGGAAAAATTAGCTGTCAGCAGTTAAAAATAAAATATAAGATTTCCCAGATACAACTAGAAAAGCAGTAAAAACTACATGATTTTTTTCAAAGTTTTTAAACAGGAGTTGGCAGTCTGTTAAGAAAAAGCATAAATGAAAATTTTCCTAGTGATGATACCAGTTTCATGTCTGTTGAGGATCTGATTTCTTGATTAGGTTAGTAAACTAGGACTAGAACCACACAGGGACACATGCACTGTGATGCTTGAAAAAAAGCCATAGACTAAAATGTATAAGCTGTCCCTGGAGCACAGATATAATCCAGGTCTTCCTTGTCTTAGGTTCATGTCCTAATCACTGAACCAGAAAGTCAGTTTCAGGCCCAACTTTGGTCTCTGCCCAGTTAATATGTACTTAAAGCAAGGTGGAAGATGTCTCTACCACAGGAGTGCATGCATACAGATGGATATCAATTTTATTTAGCAAGCAGGATGCTGTCATCACTCCAGATAAGGACAAATAGACCCACATTCCTGGCTTCCTTGACAAGTTTTCTAAACACTAGGAAAATCATGCAATCACACAGTCTAATTCATGTTGGAAGGGACCTCAGGAGACCACCTCATCCATCTACCTCCTCAAAGCAGGGTTAACTACCCCTCGCCTCACCCAGCCAAGGCTTGGATACCCCCATGGAGGGAGGACATACTAGTGCTCTGGACAACCTCTTCCAGTATCTGACTACCTGCCTGGGGAAAACTTTTTCCCTTTGTCTCCAGTCAGCATCTTCCTTCATGTACTCTGTGGCCATTGATTCCAGCCAGTCTTTGGCCTTCCTCATTCTGTGCTTACAGACTCAGGTAATATTTCTCTATTCCTCCTCGGTAGCTATTCCTGTGTCCATTTCCTGTATATTTCCTTCTCATGTTTGAGTTAAATCAAGAGTTCCCTGTTCAGCAAGCTGGCCTCCTGCCCTGCCTGCCTGTTCTACCACCCTTCAGATGATTTTTTTTGCATTTTGTGCAGGCTGTCACCGAAGTCTGACTAGCCCTTATGAGCTCCCTTGCCTTCAGGGGAAGCCTAACATGGGATCAGTTCTGCCTACCAGCTGAAGTCTTGTGTCCTCGCCTTCCTTGCTGCCTTCAGGATCATAAAATCCAGCATCTGACAGCTCCTGCAGTAAAGACTGTTACTGACTGACTGATAGCTCATTTTTATTCAGGATTCCAGCAAAGCATCTCCCCTGGTCAGTTGCTCAGCACTTGCATCAAAAAATTGTCTTCCCTGAACTCTAGAAATCTGGATTGCTTTGCAACCCATCACACTGTTCTCTCAGTAAATTCTGGCATGGTTAAACTTCTCCATGAGAGTCAGGAAGAATTTGAGAATCTTCTTTCAGTTGTTTAAAAAAATCTTCATCCACAGTCTCTCCTTGATCATCCACCACCATGACATTCCCCCATTCTGGCTTCCCCTCTGACCCTGATCCATCAGCCTGTTACCCATGCAACCGTGGACTTGACTGTTATTTCCTCTTTCCTATCCTAGCCATTTTAAAATAAAAAGGCTATAGCTTCTGTGCTTTGCATGTGTCTCTTGTCAGAGTCTGCTAGGCAAATTTTGATTGCTCAAGGGCCTTTCTGATATCCTTAGCATGGGAGAGACAAGCTGACAGAAGAGGACAGAAACGTTTCTAAATATGCCCAAAAGCAGAATTTCAAACACTTAAGAGTACATGCAGGTGTTAGCAGTATGGCTGGGAATTGCATTCTTGGGTGAAGGTGTCTAAAGTCAACTCAAGGCAACTATAACATGCTCCAGTACCAAGGATGCTTCAAAGTACCTGACACTGTGAAGCTGTACGGCAAAGTAAGAACAAAGTCTCTTGCTCATTGTATCTATTGATTTTAGGTGGGTAAAAATGAAAAGAGGATGGAACAAGTTGCACTTATGATCTCATGATAACCACAGGCAACTAAATGAGGGTAAGTTCATGTGGGTTGGAGGCAGGAGGAGGACATCTCTGCTTTACCAATCTGGTGGTCTTTTATGACAAAATGACTGGTTATATGACATAGAGTAGCAGATGTAATACACCCTGACTTTAGAGGGCATGAATTTTTACCTGGAAGCTGAGAAGATATGGGCTGGAAGTATTGGGTTGACAATATTGGGTTCAAAATGATGGGTTGAAAACTGGTTGGACAGCTGAGTTTGAAGAATTGCCTAGATGGTAGCTGGTAGCAAGTGGAGAACCCCAGGCTCTGATACTGTAGCCAGTTTTATCCAGCATCTTCCACATGAACCTCAGTGATGACACAGAATGAATCCTCAGCAAATTTTCCAGTGACACCAAACTAGAAGGACTAAGGAAGCTGACTTGAAAAGATGCGCTCCTTGATCTGCTGCTTGTCAACAGAGTGGATCTCATGAATGAAGTGGAGATTGGTGGCTGTCTTGGGCACAGTGACCACAAAGAAATCAAGTCTATAATCTCTGTTGACAGGAGGAAAAGTACCAGCAAAACCTCAACTCTGGATATGAGGAGAGAACACTTCAGGCTGCTGAGGGAATTAGTAAGTAAGGTTCCCAGGGAAAATGTTTTTATAAGTGGTGGGGTCCATCAGTCCTGGTCACTCTTCAAAGCACCTCCTAAGGGCACAGGAGCAGGCACTTCCCAAATGCCAGAAGTCAAGCAGGGGAGGCAGAAGGCCAGCTTGGCTGAACAGGGATCTTCTCTTGGACATAAGGCAAAAATGGAACATGTATGCCCAAGGGAAGCAAGATCAAGTGACAGAAGTCAGAGATGCTGCTTGCCACTGTAGGGAGAAAATTCATGCAGCCAAAGCTCAACTGGAGTTGAAGCTGCCAGAAATGTGGGGGACAATAAAAGGAGTTTCTTCAAGTATATAAATGGTAATAGGCAGTATAGGCACATTACAGGATGAGGATGGTCACCTCACAGACAGGGACAGAGACAAGGCAGAGGTGTTTAACACTTTCCTTGTCTGTCTTCAACATGGATGAAGGACCAAGGGGGTCTCAGTGCCCTCAGCTGGAAGATCATGGCTGTGAGAATGATCAGCTCCCAGTCAACCTTGAAACTGTGTGGGATCTGCTGTTTCAGCTGGATCCCTACAAATCTATGGGGCCTGATGGGATTCATCCCTGAATCTTCAAAGAGCTGCTGATGCCATTGCAAAACCACTCTTGATGATTTTTGAGCAGTCTTGGGAATCCAGAGAGATCTCAGCTGACTGGAAGCTGGCAAATGATTTTTCAAGAAGGGCAAGAAGGAGGACCCTGGAAACTACAGGCCTGTCAGTCTCACTTCAGTGCCTGATGAAGTTATGGAAAAGATTATTCTTGGAGGTATTGAAAAACACCTGAAAGACAGCACTGTCATTGGTTACAGCCAGCATAGCTTCAGGAAAGGAAAATCCTGCTTATCCAACCTGATTTCCTTTTATGACAAGGTAACCCACCTAGCTGATCAAAGGAAGCCAGTTGATGTAATCTTTTTGGATTTCAGTAAAGTTTTCAATACTGTCTCTCACAGGATCCATCTGGACAAAATGTCCAGCACACAGCTGGATAAACACATCATGTGGTGGGTGAGCAGTTGGTCATGGGTGGAGCACAGAGGGTAATAGTGAATGGGGTAACATCAGACTGGTGACCTCTCACTAGTGGAGTTCCACAGGGCTCCATCTTAGGCCGTGTGCTCTTCAACATCTTCATCAAAGACTTGGATGCAGGACTGAAAGCGACACTAAGCAATTTTGCAGATGACACAAAACTGGGAGGAGCTGCTGACTCCCTCGTAGGCAGAAAGGCCCTGCAGAGAGACCTGGACAAATTAGAGGACTGGGCAATCACCAACCGTATGAAGTTCAACAAGGGAAAGTGCAGGATTCTGCACCTGGGATGGGGCAACCCCGGATGTACAGACAGACTGGGGAATGAGGTGTTGGAAAGCAGTGCCACGGAAAGGGACCTGGGGGTCCTGGTTGATGGTAAGTTTATGGTAAGAATATGAGTCAGCAGTGCCCTGGCAGCCAGGAGGGCCAACCATGTCCTGGGGTGCATCAGGCAAAGCATCACCAGCCGGTTGAGGGAGGGGATTGTCCCACTCTGCTCTCCCCTGGTGCGGCCTCACCTTGAACACTGTGTGCAGTTCTGGTCACTGCAATATAAGGAAGATATTAAGCTCTTAGAGAGTGCCCAAAGGAGGGCAACAAAGATGGTGAAGAGCCTTGAGGAGAAGCCGTATGAGGAGCTGCTGAGGGCACTTGGTCTGTTCAACAGAGAGGAAACCTCATTGCAGTTACAACTTCCTCGTGAGAGGAAAAGGAAGGTCAAACACTGATCTCTTCTCTGTGGTGATCAGTGATGGGACCCAAGTGAACAACATGAAGTTGTGTCAGGGGAGGTTTAGGTTGGATATTAGAAAAAGGTTTTTCACCCAAAGGGTGGTTGGGCACTGGAACAGGCTCTCCAGGGCAGTGGTCACAGCACCAAGCCTGACAGAGTTTAAGAAGTGTTTGGATGATACTCTCAGGCACATGATAGGACTCTTGGAGATGGTCCTGCGCAGGGCTAAAGGGTGGACTTGATGGTCCTTGTGGGTCCCTTCCAGCTCAGCATAATTTGTGATTCTGTGATTCAGTCCAGAGGCACCAAGAGAAACTCCAGTACTGGGCCAACAGGAGCCCCAGAAAGTTCAGGAAGGAGAAGCAAAAAATTGTACAGCAGGATGATCCCATGTCTGCCTGGCCAGAGGTGACAGGCTACACGATGAAGCTGCTAAAAGGGGCCTGGAACAATGTGGTCTCATTGCAAACAAAACAAACCGCATATTCAGAAGACTAAGGAGGTTATTATCCCCTTTTACTCAGCACTGGTGACACTGCACCTGGAATACAATCTCCAGCTTTGGCCACTTCAAGAGAAGTGTTAAGAAACTGTGGAGAGTGGTCAAGATGTGAGAAAACTTTTGACTGCTCCACAAAGCAGCTTCAAAGGAAATGTGCTAATGTGACAAATTATCCCAAATGGAGGTTCTAGTTTCCCCTGCCAGATAAATTTGTCAGTAAAACAAAAAAGGACACAATTCTATAAATGCTCTGTTTCACTCAAGAAATTGGGCTTGATAGCCATGACAGATTTACTACACACACCAACTTTACTAAGTACTTGTGAAGTTCTGGATGTAAGAAAGCCACTTGTCTGGCTGACAAGTTGGGAACTTTCTGTGCGTAACTCGCCCATTTAAAAGGTAGCACAAGTTCTCTTTTCCTGAACAGTGAGAGTAAAAAAAGGGCCTAAGGCAGCCCCATGTGAAACCCCAGGCAAGATTTCATTGAGCTGAGAAGCTGCTGCTTTGTTCCACTGTTCTTCAGCAGTGCCTTATTTTTGCTTCATTAGCATTTCCTCACACCCTGTCTTCCACTTACCAACTCCTGAATCACACTGAAGAAGAGCTCCCTTACCTCCAGCTCCAGCTGCTGCATGCCACAACAAGCTCACAGAGGTCCCCTCTGCCACTACCTGGACTTCCTGCCACTACCTGCTAAATATGCACAATATGTACTATTTTTTGACCCTGGTCAGGACAGTAGAAGGCTGCTTGCCAAGACTGTGGCTTGGAAAGCTGAGACTTGTGGGTCTGTTCACCAGTAGTAGCAGCACAGAGGAAGCTCAGATCTTCCATGGTAAAAAGAAAGGGAAAGTCCCTGAGAGCTCTTTAACCTGCTGGCTGTGTTTATGGCAAAGAGTTGCCCCTCTTCTTGCAGGAAATGTCACCGCCATGGAGGCATGACCCATGCAATGCTTTGCTGTGTAGCACCTCTGTGAAGAGGTGGATGTAGGAAGAGGTGGCATCTGCTGACCAGGAATCAGGATCGCTGTCACAGGCTAGGAGCCAGTTGCTCTTTCTGCTAGTTTCTGTCAGTTCACATCAAGCACTACTCAGAGGTTGCTCAGCGTATGAATCACCTCCAGCTACAAAACTGAGCATGTGTGTGCAGGGCTACTTGTAACAACGTTCAAGCACTGAAACCCACAACCCACCTTCATATTTCTGGGTATTTCTTTTTCTTCTCAGCACTTCCACTGTACCTCATGGATTATAAGCAATTTGTCATCATGAAGCCAAATTCTGAGATCAGGTGCCCTGGCTGGCAATGGTCAAGTGGTGCTGCTGTTGTTTGCCACATGCTGGCCCTGAACGAGATTCTACAAAGCATCTACTGCAGAAAAACATGTACTTAGATGCAAGAGTGCTCAGTGGCAGAGCCAAGCATCCTTCATCCCTCCCTCCACATTCAATGACATATTTCACAGTCAAGCAGCAGCCAGGATGAGTTTTCCCACTGACATAATGGTGCCAAGGTCCTTCCTCATGGCACTGACTTCAGAAGGGGATAGTTTGGTGATTTAGAGATTTCACACTCTTTCCACAGCTTAGATGTTGTTATATGCTTTGCAAGGTAAGGTCTATGCTATGCAGTCATGATTTAAGAAAGCCATTGAGGCAGCTACAGCCACATCTCTGGTAACAGATTTAACCAGAGCAATGACTGCTACACATGTATGCTCTGGCAGAAAACATGCTCAGTAAAAATGAAAGTCACTGAGTAATAATGATTGAAGTAGCAACCCACAAGGAGGAAAAATGCAGCATTTCAAAAGCGCCAAGCAAAGAATCAACCTGTGAAGTCACATAGTGGGTTTGCAAAGCCACAGCTTTGCAAATCTGACAACAAAACCCCAGTACGACCCCAGTATGACAGTATGAAAGTTCTGCTTTACTTGAATCAAGAAATTGGGAGGGTGGAAGGCAAAGTTAAAACAATTTGTTTCAGTTTAGTTCCCATTTGTAATTAATGAAATTCTCTATTTGATAAAAAGGAAGAAATTTGTGAGACAAGATGGTAGCCAAAAGACACAGTTAGTGTAAAATCTGTACTGGGTCAACAACACTGAATATGATGTTGTAAAATCTAAAAGAAATTGTTCATCATGTTTTTGTGACTGGTAAGTTTATTAAATGGATTCCTCTTAACCCTCCACACAATAAAATACTCATTTCATTATTTCAATGCTGCAACTGTGAATAAGTAAAGCCTCGGATTCTAAACACAGAGATTTTAAAGAATAAGGTATTGCAGTCCAAGCAAGTTCAGTGTCCCACTCATTTCCTGTACCACTGCCTATAGCAGCTGTCCCAGAACTGTTCTTCAAGGTATGTAAGAGAAACTTTATCAGGGTCTCTGTGGAACAGCTTTATGGGTCTGTTCAGTAAAGGGATTAGTATTTCTTCTGCACTGGTGCCAGTCTTTGGCTCCTATAGCTGGAATGCAGAGATCTCAGCCCTCCAGGACAGGAGAAGGTCTTGGTGGCTATCCCATGCTCATTTGGATGCCTGGGAATTAGTCACAAGGCATATATAAATCAATATGTGGATAACATGAATTATCAATTGTGGAATCTTTTCCTACTCAGTGTATTTCCTTTGTATTTGAGGCAGAACATGACCACTCCCAGATTTCACCTCATGCATATTTCACTTCATTTTTCCTTCCTGCAGTATTTGTGCCATTTATCTTGTCCTATATTCACTTTCTTTTTTTCCTACTTTTGGGAAAAGTATCTAATATCCCTGTAGCATTAGTTTTTCTTTGTTAATGTCAAAAAATGTTAATCTGTGAAGACATGCTTCCTAGATAATGTTAATTCAGCTGCCAGTTTTATAATAGGATTATGCTTTCCAGGATTTAAAAATCCCACTTGTTAGTTACAAAACAGACTTCTACTAACAGCTATAAAATCTAATTTAATCCCTATTGGCATTAAGTAAATAGCTGCACTTAACACCCTGTTATTGCCATAAATATATAAAATTCCCTTTGAAGTTATAAAAGAAACTGTTCAGTAGGATAAACAGGGTCTCGTGAGTCCAATCATATGGTATCTCCAAGGCATAACAAATGTTGTTTACATATTGTAAGGATTTTGTGGACAGTGTATTTAAATAGATTAATCCATGTTTACACTTATTAATTTGCCCTTTTTCTCAAGAAAATGCATACTAAATTATGATCTATAATTATCCTATTTAAAAATAATTGGTTAACAAGTGGAAGACTAGGTCTGTGTGGAATCACAGCTTAAAATGTAACCAAATAACCTGGTTAAGCTGGAAGAAAATACCAATTTGTTCAACATATCGCCTTTTAACGCACAATTATATTGCAAAACCTTAGAAGATGAAGTTATCTTAAGTCTGGCTTAGGAGCAGCTAGTTTGAGGCAATCTAGAAAGTGCCTGTAACAAGTAAGAAGGAAAGAATGAGCAAGCCTTGGTTTATAACAATCCTAAAATGAACAGCCAGGATCCTTATAACCATGCATATCCTTATAACCATTTGCTCCCAAATGAGGAACAACACAAGGATTTATGGTCTTCTAGAGCTCAGTGATCAGAATAAAGAAAAATATTTATAATTATTTTCTCCCAATCTTGAAATAACTGGTAAGTACGTTGTTCTGAAGAGGGTAGCCCTAATGCACTGCAGTGAGAGATGGATAGCAAAAGAGCCATTACACCGATCCACAGGCAGCACTATGTTATGCAGGAGTTAAAACAGCTATCTCAGAGCAACCAAGCTGTCTTAAAGATAGAAATTGTTAGTCAAACTCAGAAAACACTAAAATTTCATTTATGCTTTCAAAAAAGATGCAAAGTGCTGATCAGACTCCACAGTCAGCTTATCACTTTCCTTACTGATAAACAAGAAGACAGATCATATCGTGATATTATAGCCAAAAGGAAAGAAGGACAATCTTAGCAGAGTAGCTGACATTAACACCAAAATCTGTAGCAGGCCAGATTTGGAGACGTGTGCATTTTATTTTGGAGTTACCTAATATACTCTAGTCAGTACATTTAGATGTGCTAACAACTGCACATGTTCCATACAGATATAAAAACTACTGTCAAAGAGCAACATTCAAATGCAGCTACATGTTTTGGCTTACCCATAATGAAGAAATAAATTTGGCAAGATTTTTGCTTATTTGCAAAAGAATTCCTTGCTTAGAAGCCCAGACTCTGGACATGGCATGTGTATCCTGGGGATGCATTAAGAGCTTTTGTGCCCCTTGAGCCTACTGCATACTACGTAGCCAGCAGAGTTTATACATGTTTATACACTTATGGAATACATGTTTATAGATTTAGGGAATAAAGAAATAAACAAATATTATTCCTAATGTTCTGTCCCTGTTTATTATGGCTTTTACGACACGGCCTAGAAAAGTTGCAAGAGTTGCGTATTGTGTTCTATTCTGGTATGTAATTGCACAATAAATTCATGGCTCTGGATGCTTTCCACTATAAGTAAGCTAAAGATTTTGGGTATCAGCTTTTTCCATGAAAGTGTATTCTTTTTGTGTATGAAGCACAGCTTAACATACAGTCTTTCACAATTTGGAGAAGAAAGTAATTCACAGAATATGTAAAACCCAGGGCTTTAGGCAATCGTAATCCACGCGTTTTGTCTTCTGTTGAACAGAGATAAATTCTTCCACTCTGAGTTAAAGGGATGTCATGGCATAGGTTTAGTTCATGATGGAAATAAAAGACTGGTTTTAGATGGTTCTATGCTTATTTTGCAACTAGCACAGTACACATGCCTTCAATTCAATATATGGTGGTGTATATGAGGAAGAAGCTCAAAATCCCGAAGGGCTTAATTCTGAATCACTAATTTAGACACAAATATCCTTAATTCATTGTGACATGTTATCTGAACAAGGACTGCAGAACCCTTAGTAAGTATTGTGGACTCCTGCCAACTGGTCAGAGAGGGCAAGCAAATCATGCTTTTGCGTAGGTACTGGTGGCTTAGTTCCCACTACTGAGTGCTAGGATCCTTTTATCTGGTTTCCAGAAGAATAATAATAAATGAACCCAAAGGTAATGATGTTAAATATCATGCATTCAGATGACACATGACAAGGTTCCCAGGCCTAGCCATGACCACACACATCCTCAACCTCATCAGCAACTTCCATGTTTATGGCTATGCTGTTTCTCCACCCGACATCAAAAATTCTTTTCTCTTACCCAGCATCTTACCACATTTCCTTGTTTGGCTACCAAATAATACTACTAAGCCCCAGGTAAACAGGTAATGTTTAAACAGTTTGGTAAAATAAACCACAGATTTTGCTCATAATCTTCTGAGCATCTCTAAGGTTCTTTCCACTCCACACCATCCTGGGACATGTCTAGCTTCGATGGCAACAATGCACTGGGAAAAGTACCATGCATTTCCACCTTCCCTTCCCTACTTATCTTATCCAAATCAGACCATAGGTCCACTAGACCACTAGCTTGACTGTGACCACAGAGATACCTTTTAGAAAAGTTTATCAAGGAGAGCAAGGGCTGTATTGTCTGTATGTCTTACCATTGTCTGACCATGTCCCTGTTGATGGGATCTGTGGGTTGCCTCACACTTCACCTGTCTCTCTGTTTTCAAAGTGTGTCCCTTTGCAATGAGGAAGAAGAAGCAGGGTGGACCACTGTTTACAAGCACAGTGGAATCTTAGGCTCAAGACTAGGTTTCAAGATAATTGCAATAGAAACCTGGACACATGAACATGTTCCTCTACCTGCTCATTGCCAATGAAGAAAGCAAGGGAGACCTGGAGCAAATGGTGTTAAGTGCTGAATACCCCTGTGACTGCAATCTGGGCAATATCTTTATGTTTTCCTCACCCCCGGTACCATTGCAGCCATGACAACACAACCCAACACACGGCTCTGCATGCAAACAAAACTGCCCAAATTTCATCCCACATGTTGTTTCTAAGGTACATGTGTATACTGAAACTTTTTGTATTAGTTCGATTTTTCTGTAGCATACTTGAAACATAACATCTCCCTTCAAACTAAGTGTTAAATGCTCATTGGCTGTGTAGCCAGGTCCTTCCTGCTAGGAGAACAGATGAAATATTGAAAACTGGTCCAGAAACATGTAGCAACACATTCCACTCCTGCATTTAGCCTTCAGTACCCAGGTATGCTGTGTGCCTGGACAATAGATTGCAAATGAAGAACTGAAGTACTGTGAATTACAAGTCTATACAAACATTAACTATGTTTTAAAATATTTTCCCAGGTCTATTAATGTATTCCTGCCTGAAATCCCTGTTAATATTGGGCCAAGACATTTTCCTTACGTTTCTAGACACCATTCTGTCAGCAGTAATGGTTATATCAGATAACATCCAAGTCAAATTTAATTGGATACATCTGAATCAGTGGAAAAGAAATAACTGGCAATTCAAAGGCTCTGCTCGAAGAGACACAGGCATTACTGAGCTCATTAAGAAGAAAATTGCTGAATATTGTGATCTCCTTATGAATCCTCAAATCTTTATGTAAGGAAGATGATTGGCTTGTAGAGTAAAACAATAAGAACAAAAACTTTTATTGTCACAGTTAGTACTCAGGAGTGGCAGTTCTTCCAGGACCATGGTGGGATTAATGAGGAAATGAAAACACTTTACAACTTTCATAAAAATGTATATTCATCGAACTCTTCAAGGATCAAAAAGGCCTTGCAGAGTTTCACTGTACAGTTCAGCTTCCCTACAATAAACCAGAGAGAGTTTTGGACTTCCCAATTCCTACAGAAGAAATTTCCCATGCTACTGAGACTTTTAATAATGGCAAGCCACTGGGGAAAGCAGCATTCCCATTTTAATTTTGCGCATCTTTTGAAGAGAAGTCACCCTACTATGCGCCTGTGTACATTTAATCATTCTCTACACACTTTATCAGCGAGCCTTCTCCCTGTAGGACCAATACAATTAGGTACAGTACTAATTTATTATAAATAAAGCAAAGACCTGGTAAAATAACCTAGTTATCAATGTTTCATGCAACTGTGCCTATGAAGTACTAGCTAACATTCTCACTATGAGCCTAGAGATATACCTGCAGCATTGATAAATCCTAACGAACATGGGTTTATTAAAAAAAAAATTATCATCATATAATACAGAAAACCTGTTGGTTTTAATTGAAGTAGCTAGAGATTTATAGAAACCAACTGGAGCTTTCTTCCACTAATACTGTAAAATCCTTCAGTAAGATCAAAAAGGAAATGCATTTCAACAAAGAAAGCCTTGAATTTTCTTTTTGTATATCATGCTGCCCCATTTTATGTATTTATCTCCACCCCCAAATTTAGTTGAAGTGTTGCTTTATATGCAAGAGCCTCTTCTCATCAGTGCTAAGGAATAAAAAGGTCCGAAGGTCTCAGATTAGGGGAAAAATGGCAGGCAAAGATGCTCTCTCTTTGGCGTGCTGTTTGTTCTGACCCCAGGATCAGGTCACTAGAGAGATGGAGGAGGCATTCTCACAGAGAGAAATCTCCATAAAATCAGCATGTATGTGGATGATCTGCTCTTAACTGTAATGAACTCAGAGTCATCTCTTACGTATGTGTTATTCATAATGGAACATGGAAAAGTGGTCGGACTCTAATCCTATTTTTCAAAACAGATGATTCAAAAGAATTAACAGAATTTTTTTTTCTTCCATGATACAGCACAGCAATGATCTTTTAAGTAGCTCCAAGATATTAAGTAGGAACACATTTATGCTATGATTTCAAGATGCCATGCTGCGGATAAGCAAAATAGGTCCTTCTCTATCCATCCTCTTAACACAACCAAATGTCCTGTCGCTGCTGAGGGGAGTGGGGAGAACAGGAGAGGCTCAGGGGCCACTGCTTCCTCTCTTCAGGAAGGAAAAGGAGAGAGCTGAGGCTTCCTCTTCCCTAACTTCTCTTCTTCAAGTGCTGGAGGAGAGACCAACTTTTTTCTAAAAGAGACAAAGCGATACAATCACGATTCACAGCAAACAGGGTTTAGGAGCTTAAACCCTAATCAGTCCTACATCTTTTTACAGTGTAGCCCTGAATATCAATAATCTTTAATTGGATGAATGAGGTCTATTTAATCTCAGAGGAACAACAGCAAAATTTCCTGTTTTCAAATGGTTTATGTTAGAGGACTGCACAGACATTTCTCAGCTACATGTACACTCCAAGGGATTGCTTTTATACCTCTGATACAAAACACATGAGGAGAGGGAACATGAGGCTTTGTTTCGATTCTTAATTATATCGCTGGCATTCCCCATGCAAAGAAAAGGCCAAATCCTAGCACTTTCAAAATTTGCCTGAGATAATTTTCAAAGATCACCTTTGGCAGAAGGGACTGTGCCCTTCCTGGTCCGATTGCACACTGAAGGGAGCTACAGAGTAAGGTGTTGTATATCTCAATTCTTCAAAACCATCCTATGGACCACAATGAAGATAAAGCCACTAATAGCATTGGTCTGGAGGCAAAAAAATTCTCCAAAACTCTTGTCAAGGACTCAGAGAGAGACATAAACACTACAGTAGCAACTCCAACTTTTCTCTTCCTAGGCTGACCTGGCAGCTAACACCTCCTGAGGCTCTGAAGAATAGAAGTGCTAAGACAGGATCAGAAATAGAAAAAATGCCATTCTAGAACACTGTCTTGTAAGGGTGGTAACCTTGCATGACACATGGAACTAACTAAAAAATCTCAGCTCACTATGCCCTTGGAAAATGAAAGCACTGGCATGGAAATATTCCTTACTCCAACATGAAGAGGAAACTTTTCCACCTGATTAATAGGTTCAGCTGACATATAAGTACAGTGAGTAATGTTGCTCTGCAGAGAAAGCTATACTAGGGATGGCTGGCTTGGCTGAGAGCCCTTGAGACAGCTCAGCTCCTACACAGAGATCTCGCAATTTCATCACATGCAATTCAGCTTATTGGCCTATACAAATCAGGCAGGTATTTCAATGCAGCCATCCTTTTTATATTTTTATTTTTTACAATTAAAATAAAAGAATATTCAGAACTTCTCCTGTAAAGACCTGAAATATATATAGGCTATATATATGTCCCACTTCACAAAAAATCTCTAGAGTGTGATGCATTTGCGATATATCAACACTGCAATCTGCATTATATGTAATTTTATAGTTTTAGAATTTATACTTGAACTGTTCACTTTAAAATATCACCAGGCCAGTAATTCTGAGTAATTTCTTTAAAATGTACAATAAAACTGAAGAAACTTTACATGTATAGCAGTGGTGAAGAAATCCTATCTTTATCTGTGAACAGTAGCTCAGGGAAAGTAATTTTCCTTTAGTAGTATTCAGTTCTTTCCCCAATCAGAACCGCAAATTTCTGTTGTAGAAATTCTCAATGTCTCACAAAGTCAGAAACCTGGAGAGGCAGCTGATGATCTACACCATGTGACACTATGCATTTGAACCTCTAAAAACATGTGGAGCCCCAACCAGGATTTGAGATCAGCATCACTAGTAGGATACGTAAGCAGAACTGAAGCTAACTTTGTAAGAGAAACTTTCAACAACACTAGCATATCTTCCTATTATCTTCCCTATTCTGGATTTTTTAACACCTCCTACAGCTCTGTCCAGTCCCAAAGAGGTTGTGAAAGCCTCATGTGCTACTCATATCAGGGTAACCCTACTTTCAGGCTTAGTACTCAACATACTATAACTTTGCTTTTTAGCCATTTCTTCCCACTAGTTCCCCTCAGAAAATTCCCTGAAAAATTTTCTCCTTGTGAACTTCTTCCTTCAAGGTTGTCTCTTTTTTACTGATTTTATCTAAATATCAACAACAAAACAAATTGAAAAGAAAAAGAAGATGATACCTGATATCATGGTCAGTGCAGATTAGCATATGAGTATGGGTTCCCCACTTCTGGTGCCATTAGAAAACGTAATCGTGGGGGGAAGCCACAGGAGAGGAAATCTTTCAAGACTTCATTGAAAGCAAATATTTCATAGAAAATAGTTAGAAATTTTTATTTTATGACTGCAGCTTCATAAGATGCTACTGCAATCATAGAATCATAGAATCATAGAATCATAGAATAGATTGGGTTGGAAAAGACCTCCAAGATCATCAAGTCCAACCCCTGATCCAACTCCAATTACTATATCATGGCACTAAGGGCCACGTCCAATCTCTTTTTAAAAACCTCCAGGGATGGTGAATCCACCACCTCTCTGGGTAGGCCGTTCCAATGCCTGATAACCCTCTCTGTAAAGAATTTCTTCCTAACATCTAACCTAAACCTCCCCTGGCAGAGCTTGAGCCCATGTCCCCTTGTCCTATTGTTGGTTGCCTGGGAGAAGAGACCAACCCCCACCTGGCTATAACCTCCCTTCAGGTAGTTGAAGAGAGTGATGAGGTCGCCTCTAAGCCTTCTCTTCTCCAGACTGAACAACCCCAGCTCTCTCAGCCTCTCCTCATAGGACTTGTGCTCCAGTCCCTTCACCAGCCTCGTTGCTCTTCTTTGGACCCGCTCCAGCACCTCAATATCCTTCCTGAACTGAGGGGCCCAGAGCTGAACACAATACTCCAGGTGTGGCCTCACCAATGCAGAGTACAGGGGAAGGATCACTTCCCTGCTCCTGCTGGCCACACTGTTCTTGATGCAGGCCAGGATGCCATTGGCCTTCTTGGCCACCTGAGCACACTGCTGGCTCATGTTCAGCCTCCTGTCGATCAGCACCCCCAGGTCCCTTTCCGCCTGGCTGCTCTCTAGCCACTCTGTGCCCAGCCTATAGCGCTGCAGGGGGTTGTTGTGGCCAAAGTGCAGGACCCGGCACTTGGCCTTGTTGAACTGCATTCCATTGGAGTCAGCCCATCTCTCCAGTCTATCCAGATCCCTCTGCAGAGCCCTCCTGCCTTCCGGCAGGTCGACACTCCCTCCCAATTTGGTGTCATCAGCAAATTTGCTGATGATGGACTCAATCCCCTCATCTAAATCATCGATAAAGATGTTAAAAAGGACTGGGCCCAGCACTGACCCCTGGGGAACACCACTGGTGACCGGTCGCCAATTGGATGCAGCTCCGTTCACCAGCACTCTCTGGGCCCGGCCCTTGAGCCAGTTCCTGACCCAGCACAGAGTGCCCCTGTCCAAGCCGTGGGCTGCCAGCTTTTCCAGGAGTATGCTATGGGAGACAGTGTCAAAGGCTTTGCTGAAGTCCAGATAGACCACATCCACAGCCTTTCCCTCATCCACCAGGTGGGTCACCTGATCGTAAAAGGAGATCAGGTTGGTCAAACAGGATCTGCCCTTCCTAAACCCCACAGAGGGAGGACACATCACCAATCTGGACAACCTCTTCCAGTCTCTGACCACCTGTACAAGGAACTCATTTTTCCCTTGTCTCTAGTCAGCATCTCCCTTCATGCAACCTGTGGCCATTGCTCTTGTCCCGTTTCTGAGCTCCTCTGAGAAGCATCTGGCTCTGCCTCCCATTCAACTCCCCTCAGGAAGCAAAGTCTCCATCAAGATCTAACTCAGCCATCTTGTCTCCAGGATAAACAAACCCAGCTCCTCAGCCTCTCCTGTGCCATGACCACCCTCATGGTGCTTATCAGGCTTCTTCCCATTGGTCAGCCTCTCTCTTAACCTGGTATCCACAGCTGAGCACAGGCACCCCACAAGGAGACCCACAAAACCAAGTGGAGGGGAGAGACCCCTTCCCTGGATCTGCTGGCTGCACCTGTGCCAGCTCAGCCCTGGAGGTGGTTGGCCACCTTTGCTGCCAGGGTGCACTGCTGACCCTGTTTGGCTTGTTATCCAACAGCACTCACAGCCTTTTTGGCAGAGGTGCCTTTCTCCAGGCATCAGGAACATCTGCCAGCCACCTTGACCTTTCAGCAATGACAGACAGCAGCTTCATGATGACACTAGTCAGCTCCCTCAGAGGCCTTCAGTATGTCCTGTCTGATCCCATAGACTAGCTTATTTAAAAAGACCCTAACTCCATCCTCCCCTACTGTGGCTGCTATCTCTTTTCCCCAAGTTTTGCTTCTAGGAGACAACCTAGCAGGTCTGATAGCAGGCAGATTCCGACAGTAAAGCCTGAGGCTTCATGGAGCAGTGCATCCACACTTTTACTGGTTTTCCTTCTCATTTTTACTGCTGATGCACTTATAATAGCCATTCTTCTTGTTCTGCTCATCCCTCACCAGTTTTGATTCCAGCCAAGCTTTGACTTTCCTCATTTTGCCCACACATGCCTGGACCACACTTCTGTGTTGCTCCTTGGTAGCCTGTCCCCATTTCTACCTCCAGTCTGCTTTCTTTTTGTATTTAGCTCAGTCAGGGGCTCATCTGTTGTCTCAAGTTTCTATCACCCATTTTCCCCCCAATTTATTTGAAATCTTATACTCAGTGGCATAACTTCACTTCAACAGAGCTAGAGTTTTACCACCCTTTGGAAATTATTACTGTCAAATTTGTCATCTTGATCATAACTTTTTGTTTTGCTGTCATCCTCTATTACAAATAGATGTTTTCACTATAAATTATTTTTTTATCTAACTAAGCTGCACATAAAAAAACTACAGTTTAATACATTTGTGTCATTTTACAGCAGCAGCCTCCCAAATATGATGAAACAGTACTAATTCACTGTGACAGCAGATATAATCTTAGTCTTACAACACAGAATTTTAGCAACTGAAAAATGTTTTCCAATAATCTTCAGCAGCACACAGGAACATACTATTTTCCCTTTTCAGAACGAGAGTAGACATATGCAAACTCTGTAAACTTCTTCCTTTCCAACATACCTGTAAAGAGCTGAAGGTTAAAGAGAGCACTATCCAAGAAAGTCCTTCTGGAAAGCATTAACTCACAAGAAAAAGAAAAGAATAAAATTTCATCCACATTTTTAAGATGTCACAGGAAACTTTTCATGCCTATTTTCCTAACTCCCTGGACAACACATTCACACTCAAATCCTAAACACTGTTTGCTGTAGTTTGAAGCACTGAAACTTGGTTAGGAAAACTGGCAAATATGAAAATGATGTGACAGCAATAGCTGTCATTAGGAAACATTTACACTAATTTCTTGTATACATTGTTTAAGACGTCTGACTTGGCAGTTACACTTAAGGTTGGACTCAATGATCTTAAAGGTCTTTTCCAACCTAAATGATTCTATGATTCTAAGATGCAAAACATTTTAAAATGGTTATTTTCATATATTAAAAAAATTTGCTTGCAAGTGAAATTGAATGCATGCTAGATCATTCTTCTTTCACAATTCAATTTTAATGAAAACTTGGCATAGGTACTTTACACATCTACATCTATCTCCCACTCTGCTCTGCATTCTTGTTCCAAACACTGGTACACTCAGAATCTATCTTCTCCCTCCTTGAAAAACATTCCTAACAGCATTTTTCCCCAAAATCTCAGGAAATAAATAATTCCAAACACTCCAAGGCTCAAACCACGCTGGTTTGCTTGCAATCTGAAGCTGCTTTCATTTCAACAATAAACTGGCCACCTGGTGGTTCCAAACTAACTCTTCCTTTCCCACTTCTCTTCTTACAAACTCTTTAGTCCTCTTCCCTAAGAATGACAGTATCTTCCACTCTTCTGTGATGGGAGCTTACACCCAGTTCTGTATTCCTTCAAAACTCCCTCCTCACTTACTCACAGGGAATGTCTTTGAGTTCTGGGTAACCAGACTTTCCCAACACCTTCACAAAGCCTATCACTGTGACATTACTTTGTATATCTTGAGATTAAGATCTTTGTCTCTCTGGTTTTCACTTCCCCAAGGTAAAGGCAATGTTTTCCCACAAGTTCTCTTTAGTGCTGATTGTATCACACAGATAATTTTTAGTTACCTTTCTGTTCAGAGCCACACCATCTTCACAGTCCAGCACTGCACAATCTACATTCAGTGATGGGATTTTTCGTATCTTCTTTTCATCATCTGCAGGTACATACAGGACAGCTCGTCTGGGAACATACTTGTGAGATGATGCAAAGTGATAACTAAGCTTAGGAACACCAGCTGCCAGAGGAGAATTCACCCTGTAAATGATATTGTTAAAATTAGACTTTTGGCTACAATGCTGTAAATACTATTTGACTATATTTTAAAAGTGAAACATTTCTAAGTAGATAGTGACTGATCTTGGGTTATCTATATTTCCCCCCCTTAGGAAGAGTGAAGGTAAGGATATATCTGTATTACAGTTAATTACAGTATAAAACTCTGAAACTACTACGTTCAACAGAAGTTGCAAACATAAACAGTCATAACTGAAGACCTGCCAGGGCTGAGGTTATCCATTCAGCCTTAATTATGCTGGCCATTCTGGGTGCTATGGCAAGCATGAAATACAGAAGGGTGGTGCTTGGCTTTTCTGCTGTCATAGGACTCCTCCATAGGATGCGAACTGTGCTGGGAACAGATGAGGACTGCTTTAGAGAGGAGGCTGCTATCTGCCACATTTTCTCCAGGAGCTGGACATCATGCTAGGAATGAAGCAGGGGTGCTGACTAAAACAAATAGCGGCTTGTGAAGTTGATTTTGCAACCTTGGCATTATATCAACAAACATATTTGCATGCAAATTTTAAATAAGCAAAACGGATGGAGGGGGAAATGAGGAAAACAGGAAGGAAAACCCCATGTAATGTGGAACTTCACTGATCTTAACATGTTCTCTCAGAAGCCTTCAGACCTTCAGATCCACAGCACAGACTTCCATTGAGCTTATAAACCCACCAACATCATCAGCAGGTCGTTGGCTGTGGCGCCTTTTAAAATTTATAAATGCTTTGTGTACCACACTCCAGTGGTGTCACACAGCTTGAGTGAGTGACATATGTGGCCCACAGGCATCAGGTTTGTGGTGGTCTCCACCTCGTGCCGATAGTGCTAATGAAGACCCAGCTAACCTACCTCAGGCATGAGCTGGGTTAGTGCACTTGGAGGCACTAGGACTGCTGGGTGAGGCTGCTCTCAAGGGTGGTAGGGAGCTTGCTCTGCTCCACAATTACAAGCACTGAGAAATAAATTGCAGAGGGTGCCACTGTGATTCATGGCCTTCCAAAAAAACCTCCTTGCCTGCTCCTGTTTCTCCTTATTTCATGCTGTAACCTCCAGGCCTATTCTGCTACACCAAAAATGAGGACAAAATAATACAATTTGCCTTCATTCTCAGCACAAGGCACTTATGCCACAAAATAATCCTACCATATAACACCATTATGCATTATCCTGTATATTATTTGCCACTTTGAATAATGTAAAGTTTTCCAGGACCGTGCTGAACATGTCATTATCGCGTTATATCAGGGATCCATGCATTTTCCTATGCCCCTCTTAATAATGCTTCCCAAGTTGCTACACTTGGATGACACGTGGCTACACATGCACGTGGGTTTTCTTCAAAGTGAACGTGACTAAAGCTCTCAAACCTTTGGAAATGAGTTCAGTCAATCTAAATCAGAGCCAAGATGGTATGTCACTGACAGGTTGCTATAATGCTTGCCTTTCTAAGCTGAATCTGTTGAAGAACCCTCTCTTCTTCTAGAGTGTGCACCCTAAAAGCTGAATATAAGCCTTGGGTTAAAAAGATGAAGAAAGCTTTTATCAAATTTTACCTCAGTAAACAAAACTGAAAAGGAAAACTATTCCACTATCTCCACTGCTGTGTTTCAGCACATCCCGGTTGAACCGACTTTATGAGCCCACAAAAACCCACTGCCAGACTCTTCTTTGTAACATGCCTGATAATGCTTCATTCAGCCTAAGAAATGGGGCAGCTTGGTTGTTTAACACAAATTATTTTATTACAAGTGCAAGTGTTACCCTTGATAAGTTGATAAGTCTTCTTCATCTCTAAGTGCAATAACATCAAGACTCAGGTGGTGGAGGTTTTAACAACACTTGGAGACACGCCATTGAGATCCACTGAGTGTCTCCCAAGTACTCTCTTTGCCCCTCTCCCACAAACCACTTCATGTCCCCTGCTTCAGGTTGAAGTGGGGATGGTAAAAAAACTTGTTGTAACTCAAGTGCCTGCTAGTTAAATCCACTTAATCTCATTTTCTTGCAGTAGTACACTTTGGAAGAGCAAGGAGGAGGTGGAAGAGTGGTTCACCTCAAATGGAAAGAGGAGGGTCTTTTTTCAGTGTGATATAGAGGTCAGTAAAGAGGTCTGCTGCCCTTTGCTAAACATATATGAGGGGACAAAAGTGATTAATTTCTATTCGCTTTCTCTGATGGCTTCAATCTTGTGGTTCCCAACGGCACAAAGGAGTCAAAGAGCTCAGCCCATTAATAGTTAACTCCAGACTAAAGCCAAGCAGCCCCTGAAGCACTCTTAATGATTGCCTCTCACCAACCCTCCAACATGCCAGAAACCTGATAGACATGGCTAACACCATAATCTCAGAGCATGCTGAGATGAGATGTATCTCCTGTCACACATGTTTCCCGGGATTTCTTCTGGGCTGTCATCAAGTGAAGGACTGTTTGACCAGCCGGTTTCCCTCTCACTGCTGCTAGCCCCACAAAGGCAGCCCTGCTCTGCATACCACACACAATGGCGTGCAGTATTGCTGTAGGTAAAAGCATCAGTACTTGAAGGCCAGATATAGTCAGGTGTCATACTGAGGTCTATGAACTTGTGTTTAGATGGAGCAGTACGGCTTCCAAAGCAGACCACCTGACTCCAAAGAAGTGATAGATTTAATCCATTCAAATACCATCACTTAATAGGCTGAATGTTAGAAAAACCACTGCCTGCTGACGATTGGTATCTTCTTCTAAGCTAACCAACTTTGTAGCCACATAGGCTCAAAACACAGGTTTCTCAGGACAAAAATTATTATAAGAAATATACTGTCAATATGTCAAATTATTAGTCTTATGGGACATTTTAGCAAGTTGAAGAAGCAACAACTTTTTCAAGAGGTATGGCCAGAAAAAAAAATATACAGGAGGAATTGGTGTCAGTGGACCAGCACAGAATCCTTCTCCTTTCAAAACAAAGAGCTCTAGAAATGTTTGTGTAAAAAAAGGAGTTTTCAACAATTATGCTTAGGTATGACTGCAGTAAATGTTTTCACATGCTATTGTTTTGACATATATTTTTAAATCATTACTGTGCATTTTCCTTGCATAGTTGTATTTTATGTTCTACAATAAAATGAAAAGTAGAGGAAGACATGGATTTATTACGAAATCCATCTGCCTATAGACCTTTTTAAAGCAGTGGCAAGGCCTGGGGTGCTCTATATATGAGCAGTTAGCTACTCTGGTAGGAAACATTATCCTGATTATCTTGACTTCTGTTCTTTTGATAGAATTAAAAACTCCCCAGCAGTTACTTTTTTAGGACAAAAAACCCACACAGCACTGTGATCTCGATTATATTGTTAACCCTGCACCATAAAGCGGAAGAAAATCTTACATATGTTTCCTGACTCCAAGTATTTTAATGATTCAAACTAAGCTTGACTACGGTTTAAACTAAACACATGGATAAAAGCCAAGTGAATTTGCTAAGACAATGTTTCTTCCTTTAAGCACTGTGAGTTAAAATAAGGACTAGGCTATTGGGTAATGCTCATTAAATTGTTTTACAGCAGCATATTTTCATTCATAGCATCTAACAGCATGCTGAGTGCTCTTGGGTCTTGGAAATAAAACTAGATTTCTTCAGCAAACATAACACTCTACTAAAGTCTTCATCAAATATGTAGAAGTAGCTGGCAAGTTAAAGTTACTCAACGTCCTCTGAGAACCATTTCACTCAAGAGTGAATAGTTCATCCTCGGGAAGGAGAAAAGAAAACCTTTTTGATTACTAAGAGACATTGCTTTTTGCAATGGCAGCCGTACACTGTGACTGCAGCCAGTGAAATTACTCCCAATTATGCAAATTTCCCTGCTATAAACTGCATTTTCACATTCCAGTGTTGCTCATACTCACACATATACTTAACTGCATACACCTGTGAGGTCTCATTGGAGACAACAACATATAGCTCATGAAGTAAAGTACTCCCACAAGTGATATTCAGCACTTTAACCTGTTCCTCTGTTCCCTGTTTATTTGCTAAATCAAATTACCTCTGGAAGAGATGCTACATTGGAAACTGCCTAAAACATTGCTCAAAAGGCCAAATCTCTTCTTCTACAATCTTCAGCACAGTGTTGGCCAAGTGTTTCTGAAGCGCATTTGTAGGCATTTGATTAAAACCATTAAAAAAGCTGGATAATTGCCACAACATTTATTTCTGATATCTATGCATGAGTCTACGATCTCCATGCATACCAGTCACAATCCTGGATGTCTGTGGTGCTGTGGGAGAAGGACAGGAGTGACCCAAGACCCACAATGCCCCCTGAACAAGACCCAGCTAATGCAGCAAAAATCTACAAATTGCTTCTCTGATATGTGCAAAAAACCACCCCACTCCAGAGTAAATATAATGGTTTTCATACGTTGAAGTCACTAGGCAGTAGCACACAACCACACACAAATAATCTGCCAAAGACAAAGAAACTTCTATAGAATTACACAGACCCGCAATTTGCATAGTAATTCTTTCTAATTAAGAAAAGAAGATACAAGTTGTTTGTTATAAACATCAGCAGGCCCTGTGCAAATAGGAAGGGCTCACAGCCGAGCTGAGTAGTTGTCGAATCAAAGCCACTCGCCGGAGAGTTTTATTGGTACAGCTGCAGCGCATGCATTTTATCACACATGCTAATAATCCTGGTTATGGCACTAACATTTTAATCATTTGTTCTCTGGGCTTGTTTCTCAAACAATTAGCACTAATGAATGGCCAAAATACCTCGGATCATATATGTCTAATTGCAGTCAAGAGCGGTTATTGTCCGCATGTACATTTCAATTCACCTCTGGGGATAATGTTTGTTAATTGTATTTCTTTATATAGCAAGTGAAAAAAAGCTGTTCACTCAAAAAGGGACTAAGTGTTCTCTTCTTTCCCTTTGTTCCCACAAGAAGCTAAAGTCACTTCAAGAGGCACTTAATCCCATCATCCATGGTTACAATTGCCTTACAGCATCAATCAAAAAGAATCTGAAGTAAAATGATGCAGCTATATTGTGTAATTAAAAGCAATTCAGGTAGTTATTGCTTGGGGCATTTTCCAGGTCCAAATACTTAAAATGGCACTGCGGGGATTCTAAATACTGTAGTGTTTTAAATTTGGTGAACTACAATATCTCACAGAGAAAGGGGAGGAATATGCAAAAAAAAAAAATCTCCTAGTGTGTATTGTAAAGCGAAAGAAAAGAGGAGGAACAGCTAACGTTTGAAGTGACAAAATCTACAAGTCTCCATATAAAAGGGAAATAAAAATATCAAGAAGAGAGAAAAGGGGAGGAAAAAGAAAAGGATGGCAGTTTTCAAGGAAAAGAAATTCCCTGTAATTGTTTAGAAGTTAACATGTGAAAAAATGCTAATGTTTCATCACATGGAAAACAAAAGGTCATGTCACAAGATTTACCGTCAAAATACAGGTCCCCGAATCTTAGTGCTCTCCTAGTAGAAAGAAAACTGAGGTAAACTGAGCAGCTCTTCTTTGGGAAAAAAAAAAAAAGAAAAAAAGAAAAATACTTTGGTTAAAAGTGAAGAACTATGATATTTACTTTTGAATTAAAAGTAAGGGAAGGAATTTTACATAACAACTGCCACTAACCCTGATCCAATTATGTTGAAATTAAAACTGGGAGGTTATCAACATACTGAACATGCAGCTTTACATTTTGATTTCTCCCTTTGTTCCAGACTCAGTACGGTCATTTCCCTGACCTTCAAAAAACTAATTAAGTTTAAAAACCTAACCTAACCTAACCCCTTGTCAGGGCAGGCAGAAGCCACCAGCTCTCATGGTTTGAGATCTCTTGACAAGCAGTTTTCCTTACCAGAGGAGGCTTTGTCTGATTTTAAACTTCTCACCATAAGGCTGATATTATCTAGCACAGATGTAACATGAAGATTAATTCCCCTGAAGCTGATGGAAGGTATGCAGGTATAGAATTGGCCCCCCAAAAGTGTGGAGAAGGTGAAAGAATAAACCCTAACAACTTTCACAGCATCCTAAGGGAGACAGGCAGTCTGCACCCAGCTGCGGGCATTGAGTGTGGTGGGTTGAAGAAGTGCTCACAAAAACTCAGTGAATTAAGAAATTTAACCCCCCGTAACAACCAGCTTTGGATATCAAAAGGGACAGATTGGAGGGGGTTGCTCCTGAGAATGCTTGCCTGCTGGAAAAACTGTAGTGGAGAGAAATGAAAAGGGGGCTTCCAAGTGACCTTTCACAAGCACTTGCTCCAACTGACCAGGACACATTGCATTTTAGCCAAAAAATAGAGAGGTGAACCAAATGGGGAAGGAGAGCCCCAGTGATCAAAAAAAATCATGATGGAGGGAAGTTTGAGTGGAAGAAAGCAGTTTAGGATTTAAATGGAAACTGAGCATCAAATCCAAAGTTGCTGGAAAGTAATTTTAGGAAAAATATGTGTCTGTCTGCTATTTATAGCTTTTTCCTATCTCCAGTAAATCAATTTAAGTCATATAACTAGACACCAGAGAAAAGATTGAATAGAAACCAGGAACTTACTGACAAAGGCTTAAAATCACGGACCTCTAAGTCATAAAATGATAAAAGGCTATCATAGGTTAAATAGTTAACCAAACTTTCTCCTCCCACCAGCACTAAATGTAAAAAAAAAAAAGACCTTTTATTTACCCCACCATGTTCTTTCAACTACATTTGACCCTGTTGTTTTGGTTCACTCTGAGCTCCATCATGCCTTAAATTGCTTTGACTGAAGATCAGGGTTTTTTTTCTTCTCAATTCAAAATGGCCAAATTAGACAGCGAGGATAAAAATAAAAGGACCACTGGCTTCTCATATTACTAACGTCTCCTGTTTTCAGGGCAGCAAAAGTAGTCTGTTTGTGAGGAAGAGGAGAGTGCTACTGTTCTTTGAATTAATAAGTGAATTTTAAAAGAAATTTAAATAATGGCTCAGGGTGACAAGGGTTGCTGCTTCCTACTAATGGCAACAGGCTGCTTCTCTCAGGCAGCCTGTGTGTGTGTGTTTGCTATCATTCAAGGTTAATTGGTGTCCTGTCTTGGGGAGCTTTAACATATGTGACATACAGTTGAGGATTCGCTCCCTTCCTTACGGTGTGGATAACTCTGGATAACTCCTCATGCCCATAAAGTATTCTTGAGCTGAGTTGTTCCTCGCTTTGCTTTTACCATTAACAAAGTGTCTGACTCCTTGGGATGCTTTCTGCTGCTAAATCAAACCCACAGCACTGCAGGGCAATGGAAAAGCACTCTGTCTGCCTGTGACATGTTCACTTTGCCACTTAAACCTAGGGAACATTGTAGTTAAGATAACAATTCATTTGCCTGTTTTCCTAAATATGAAGACATAGAAATAAACAAACACTAAATATAAACAGTTTGTAAGTTTTAGTTTTTATAAGTAAATTTTAAGTGCTTTCATTTATTTAATTAGTGATGTTTCTAATCTGCATTTTTAAAGAGACTGTGTAAAATTCTATTTAGTTATACATCTTCCCAAGAGAAGTTTTTGCATTATATATTTTTTTACAGAATTCAATTTGCAGCTGCGACGGAAAATTACAAGACATTTTAAATAACAAAAACATCACACAATAAAGATGAAGATCAAATATCAGTATTGAGAGATTCAGAAAACACTATTGATATATTAGCTTTTTTTAAGATGCACATTGAAGAGTAAGAAGATATTTCTTTGGATGTATGACATTGATGTATGATTAGGTTTGGTTTATTTGTTTTTGGGTTTTATGTACAAACAAATATGCACAAAGTGTTGTCAGGGCACAAAGGAAAAAGTATGTCTTTGGGGGTCAAGTATCTTCCAGTTCAAGAGGAGGATGAAGCACATATCACCAATAAGATATCCTGGAACATCCCATGCCAAAATCTGTCTTAGGAAATGAATATTATAAAACCCACAAATCTGTAATTGTTTATATAGTCAGACCCATACTGGTAGCCTTTGCAGAAAAGCTGAACTTTGAAGAGATTCTCTATTTCACTGCAAAACCACTCTTGCCTCTTCCAATTCTCCCCTCTGGCTCACCATCAGGTACTTCCCTTCCTCCTAATTCTGCCTCAATGTTTTCACTCACCCACCCACATCTCTATGTTCACACACAAAAATTGGTAAGAATGTTTGGACAGAACTTCTTTTCTTACTGAACACGCTTTTCCCCTCTTCCCCACTCCCCTCTATTCCCTCCGCGTCAGTTCCCACACCAGGACACAAGGAGCATCCCCACTACTGAGCTCTTGCAGCTCCTGCCACCAGTCCAGCTGTGTTCACATTGGCTAAATGCTACAAGGTCAAGATCGAGACCAGAACTCAAAAATTCCACGCTAATTACTGTGATTAAAGTCTGAGTCCCAAACAGCCAAAGACTCCTCAGCAGTTTAGGAGCAGGCTGCTAACGAGTTATATGTAAAATAAGAAACAGGCACTTGATAAAGTCAGAATCAATAAAGTGCCATTCCTGCCTGTTAAAATGACCCTGCTGTAACAGAGAGCCCCTATGTTCACCAGAGCCTGTGCAGGTTAGATATTCATGTCTGCACGGTGTCAGAGAAAAGGAAAACAGTCCTTAAAATCACTTCTGATTTACATCTGAGTTAAAATTAAATCACATTAAAGATGTGCCTGAGAATATTTAGCAGAAGGAAATGAACAGAGTATCAATATACTGGTGCTGCAGAAATCAGAAGAAAGAAGAAATTTGTCATGCACTTTGGGTCTTCCAGAATTTCTGATTTTTTTATTACAAACTGTCATCTTTATGGTTTCGGTTGTGGTGGGGATATTTTACAAACTGAGGGTCCCTTCACACTTCTAAGAATTTTTCACTAAATAGACCATATTTACGTCAGTCTACATTTACCCAAAGCACAATCATCTTAACGATCCCTGTACTTAGAAATGTAGATAAATTATACTACTAAATAAAGCACAGACATTTTTACCTCATAGGAAAAAGAAAATAATACTGCAGTCTTCTCTGCATTTTGAGATTCTTCCTGTAAACCCACTGGAGCATGTGCTTAGCCCAGAGAAATCAAGGACTAGTCAAACGCAGTTAACCACGTACTTAAGGACCTGCAGGACCAGCGATTAATTTTGGATTATGAAACTATTCCATTTCCATGCATTCTTAAGCTACACGTGGGTCAACCTGCTATTTTCAGGTTTTGGCACAGACACTTGTGCAAAATTGAGTCTTAGATGTATGCAGATGCGATCCAGCTGGTGAGTATCTTTCAAACAAAAGATGCTCAACCTCAGATAGAGAAAAAACCCCCTGCATGATATTTTCAGAAAAAGATTAAAAGTAAAAATATGATTTATGTTCCATCAAGCATTATTTTGTAGAATTATTATTATGTAGAGGAATAATTATGTCAAAGAATTTTTTTGTTTTAAGCTGAACTTAGAATGGTTTCTGTGCCAAACAACTGAGCAGCGAAGAACAATTTAGCAAGCACTTTGTAAATATTAAACCGCTGAAGAACAGAACTATAAAACTACAATGCACTGCAATTACACCAAAAAAAGAGAAAATGTTGTAATTACATCAGAGCTGATGCAATATGACAGAAAAAAAGAACGAATGCACAACAGCAATTGTGGCTACACTAATTGAAATCCAACTGCTCTCTGCTTTTGAACACAAGCCTGGTGGAAATTTTAAAATATTTCCTAAACAGACGATAAAGAAGAACTCTTGCAAATCCTGCAGTGCTCCAGGCAACATTTAACTTTAGAAATGTCTACAGGCAGAAATACTACCCTGCAATATGGCTCAGGATGGCACAAACAAGCATCTGTGTTTATTTTTTAACTAGTCAGATTTATAAGAGCAATGAAATCCCTACAGAAGCATTTTATATTGACCTGATATGGACTTACTGTTTTAACCAGCTTTTTAACTAACTCCACAAGTTAATAAAGGCAACTACATGAATCCTTACTGCCTATGCATTAAGATAAGAAAAACATTCATTAAGCAATATCCAGACTGTTTTAATTACAGGAATATCACTCTTATTTGTAGTATAATGTTTGTTAAGTACTGTATAACATTTTCTTAAAATGCCCCAGAGGCAGTTAAACTCTTGATTACCTATTAAAAAAAAATAATAAAAAAAATCTCCCTTAACTTCAATCACAGAAGTTAATGCCTACTGCAATGAAATTCCAGGACTTTTAATCATGTAAAAATGTCATATGCAAATCTTATTAACCATGAAAACATTATATAAGATCAAATGAATTTTCTATGCTAACACTACTCAACGTTAGCAAAATGTTTCCTTTGAGAATGACATCAGCTGAAAACCAGATTATTATTTTATTAAATTCAAAAGATAGCAGGGAATGCCCCAAAATTCTGACTTCTATATTTTCATAGTAGCAGTGGTTGGATTAAACAACCTTATGGAGACAGAACTTTCATGATCTCTAGTAAATAAACACCTGGAAAAGCTTTATTATCCAATAATAAAACATCGTTTTTCTTCTGCCTTTTTCAGTACATTACAAAAGTTAACATTATTACTGTTTTGGCACAGATGAAAATGAAACACCTACACTTTTTCAGTATTTATCCTGCATCTGCCCATTAGTCCATACATTGCTTGAAAAAAGCTGTTCATTTTTTGTTTGTTAACACCACCAAGAATTCAAAAAATCATAACAACACGATGCATTAAAAATTGCAACTTTTAAAAGTGCACATTGAAACACTATTTTCTGGCTCTGTGTCCCTGACTTTGTATTTTCAAACTTTTCCAAAGACAAAAAATTTCTTAAAAAATATAAAAAAATTAAAAGTGAGATTTTAGGAATCCAGGCTTAAATTAATTAGCAAATATTGGGACATAATTGATAAATAAGTGGTAGTTGGCAGCTCATTTTGATCTTTCACATTAAGCAGCTGAAGGATAAATTTATCACATAGGAATAGTCGTAACAAACCCTAATTCAACAATGGCTCTCCAAAATCATCTCCTTAGTAAGGTCAGTAAACTAAAACTGGTAAATTTAGCACCCACCAGTCTCTTCAGGCTCAGCATCTCTCTAGCCACTGAGTTCTCCTTGGTGAGTAATAAGTTTTTGCTTCCCTGAAAGGGACAAACCCCTCACTCTACCAAGAAGGTGGGTCAGGTCCTGCCACCCCCATGAGTGCATATTTGGGGTATGTGGTCAAAGCCCTGGGTGCACTTTCCAAGTGGGAATTCAGCCATAACCCTCCTCTTGACTCAGGCAGTTCATTAAGTGCCTTGAGGAGGTAAGCACGCCTGGGGCAGATGAACCGCACTCAGGGGTATCCACAGCAGGAAACTAATTTCATGGAACATGTTGGTCATATCATCACAGCCTGTCTTACCAAGGATGAACTTTGCTGTGTAGGCAAGCTCAAAGACCATAAAGGTGCTTGATCTACCAGGCAGATAATATGAACGTGTGATGGAAGAAAAATGTTGGCCAAGAGACATATATTAATACTAAATCAGAAGATTTCTGTAGAAAATCCCATTCCTAAGCCACTTTTATTATTTAATTATCTAAACATTTTCACAGAACTCTTCAGATCAGTTTTGCCACATCCCAGGAAACTTGGAAATGGGCCATAAAATCATGGCCCCCAGGTCCCCGCTGAAGACTCTCCACCTAGTAAGTCCCATCCCATTTGATGGTCAGTCAATTACCAACATGGACACTTTAAAAAATCATCATCATCATCAAGACTGGAAGTGAGATGGGGTGAAAATCAACTTCCCTGCAAAGTAGCATGGTTTTATTTTCATCAAAAAAAAAAAAAAGTTGAATTATCAGTTAGCAACCCCTTTTGGGGCAACGAGAGCACCTGATGGGCCTGTGCAAGTACAAGTGCAGTACTCTTATTACACGCTCTGTAGGAGTTTCTTATCTGTATTTCCCAGGTGAGATTCCTTGTGTTGCTACAGCATATATTTACTGTGGCTAGTGAACACACATGAAAAAGCCAACTAAAACTTAGGTAAAGCTCTAGAATCAAAGTTGCTCTCCTCGCCAATGACCCTGTTTCACAGGATACCCCTTTTCTCCCAAACACCTCAGTTTTGTTAAATGTGGATTTCCTACCTCACTGTATCACAACACACATCATCATCATCATTGGTCCTGTTCTCTTAAAACTAAATTTTAGAAAACAGACCTGTCCCTGATTACCTAGAGGGGAGGGAAGAGAAGGGAAGGGAAGGGAAGAGAGAGGCAGGAGAAGATGTCACCAAGCACACAGCACTCTTGGGAGAGCCAGAAAGAAGAAATTCTTCTGACTGCCCCAGTTTAAGGGTGAGGAATTTTTTCCAGCTAAATTCTTGACAAAGACTGTTCAATATTTATTTAAAAATAAGTGAAGAAGAAAAATACACTGCCTCCTTTGCAATCTGCACAAATAAAATGGCTTTTAGTTCATAATGATGATATGTAGTAGATAAGCAAAAGTCCTGGATTATAGCAAATAAAATCTATAAGGAGAAATAGGATTAAGTTTACCTCTATATAACAGCTTTTATGACATTTAAATGAGCAGCTGTGTTTCTCTAAGTAAGTGTTATAGCACTCCACGTCTGTATAAAACCTGAAAGCACACAGACTCTTTGAACTCACTGATATATAACCTTATGAGGAAAAAACTTTCGTCTGAAAATACGTAAAGGCACCACTCGGCTTAACTTTGAATGTTCTTCAGCAACCTATATCATGAAAAAAGTTTAGACTTGAGGAAATAAGTCAATTAGTTGTCATGTCATTTATCCTGTACTGGATAAAGAGAAAAAAGATTCCATTACTGAATCTGCCTACCATTTTTTTGTTTGGGTAACATTTTAGATATACTTTAGCACAAAGGGGAAATAATATCCTTGAGATACATTTTAATTCTGCAGTGCATGTCAGTTCTGTACTAATATTAAAAAACACAGTACCTACCAAAGTCAATATTATATATAAGGAACTTGGATGGTTGGAACCATCGGTTTTAGTCTCACATGGCCCCTTGTTTGTCATCATCTGTTTCCTTGCTGATAGGAAGAATGTAATGGATGTTTCAATTTTAATCTTCCCAAATAACAGTTTAGTTGACCTAGTGTCTCAGTAATGACAAGATTCATTGCCAGAGACTGTCTTCAGATGCACTGGAAAAAAAAATTGTGGCATATCCACTCTCTTCTCCAGCATGTATCCAGCAGGGAAAGTCTTTCCTCCTTTTTTGTGTCATTTGCGTTATAAGAGAAAATGCAAAACAATAACCTCACTAGTCCTGGCTACAAGCAAGGAAAAAATGTGAGACTCTGAACAGACATTACAATATGCCCACTCTTAAAGTTAAGATTTTCTTTTGGTTTTTAACCACAATAATCAAGGGTGAACATCATTTATATGTGTGCATGCTTATGTTTATATTTTTATGTGCCTGTATATATATCTACATATACAATTTATTTATTTATGTACACATAAATGTGCATATATAAATGTGCATATATGTACATATTTATGTGTATGAAAAGACCCAATGTGGTGTAGCACAATAGCAGCATTGAATGATGGAAAGCAGAAAAAAGAATTAAATTCCATAAATCCAAGAAATAATAAAGCTGGTTTGTCCACAACTTTTAGTCTCAAATATTCCTCATATTTTGCTGAAATAAACTGCTTGTTCCTCCATCTCCAGCAATGACATTAGAGTGGGAATTTTCCAGTGGAACATGAAGTCTGCCCAGGCCCTCATGGATACTAGACCAAAGGCCGTTCCACCATTAGTTATCAATGACACTGCCTTGCTTTTGCAAGGATTGTGGTCTTTGCACACACTTTGCATCCACACGCTGTGGGCATCCTGCATATCTCGCCAGTTCAGGTGTGACCCTGCCAGTTTACAGCTGCTGTAGACTGAAGCTATCTCTCAGTGATCCAAAGCAGCTCTCCCCTCACCGTTACTGCTTTCTGTCTTTGCCAAATTCCTGCCAGAACAAATAAAGCAACATACTATTTCCCACAAGTGACACTTGGCTCTTGGAGATCAACATTTTTAGACACAAAAAGGTAAGTGAACAATCTCATATCGTATTTTCCTTGACCCAGCTCAGACTATTTCAGAGGGCAAGGAGGGAATTGAGGGGTTGTTTCACCAATACTCTACCAGTACACATTAATAGACAGGGAAAAAGACTAAAGATTAAACCAGCCATTTACAGCAGTACCCCGAGCCACTAAACTGCACCACAAAAGAGGAGTGGAGTGGTGAGAATAAATAAAAATTCTTTCTTCCCTTTTGAGAAGCACCAGGAGAAGGGTGGGCATACCCTTGCCATGATCTTAAGGGTCTTTTCCAATCTAAATGATGTTCTTCATCCCTCTCCCGAAGCTGCACGGTTCCTGTACCCAGGCTGGGCTGTGAAAACCACAGCTGAGCTGTTTGCAAAACAGACTTGAGATCCCTGTGGAAACAGTGAAGACAGCCCATCTTAGATACCTGAATCTGAATGGATATGTATTTAGCTGTTTTGTATAGCTTTGAAAGAGCTGAAAGGTAATTACCACCACTACCAGTGCTAGTGCTGAGTTTAAATAATTTCTTCCACTATATATTAAAACGTCCACTTCATCAGAGGAAATGTTGTTCCATTGCTGGACATTCCTGATGTTCTACAATATATATCCCAGCATTCAGCACGCTCAAATTAAAAAAAAATGGTGCAATCTGGTCTGAAACCTTGCTTTTTCTTTAATAAAATACAGTTATGTTTTTGGGTCTTTTAAAGATAGACTGCCTCTGTTCTTGCCCTATGCAGATATAATGTAAATTGTTTTCCCACCATGATAACAGACAAGCTTGCTAATTCGAGCATTTTGAAGGTATTGCTAGATTTCAATCCACAAAAAGGTTATTATAAATATTAGTAAGTACATTTATTCATGCCTCGGGAGATTATTAGTTTAAAAAATAAATAACCAGTACTTAAGTCTATGTGGTTATAGTTATACTAATGTTCAAATATTCTACCTTCTAACCTCTGCAAAAAAGCAAACAGCAGACAGATTCTAGATCAGGATCAATCGAATAATGGAGAAGTGAAGACAAAAGAGGCTGAAGAGATAATTAAGGCTTCAAGTGGCTGCAGTATGTTTGTTACCCTCTTATTTAACTAGACGATGTGCACCTCTTGATTAAAAATATACTTTTATTACTCTATACACCTTTTCCATTGCTTGGAAACAACAATCAACCAACCGATGCTTAACCTAGCATAAGGAATACTAGGGTCGTTTTGAATGCAGGGAAGATGGAGGACTTTGGTAAGACTGCTCAAGTCTGAGGGCCAGTGAGGAAGAAGACTAAAAAGCATCTCTAGGAAGAAGAGAATGAAAGGGTAATTGTAGGCTGCAAGAAGCCTGGTCTGACAGAGTGAGGAAAATGCAGAACCTGGGCACTATATACATAAAAACTGAAGCTGGCAACATGGAACAGGTAGCTCTACAGGTAAGCCAAAGCAAGAGAGGTGATCCTGAACAGCCAGCACACAGCAAGGCAGGATGGCCTAGTTGACCAGGAGAGGGGTGACAAATGCATAGGGTCTTGGTGAGACGGCCCACAGGCATGAAAGGGAGGAATGGGTTTTGGTCTCATGCCAGTGGCAAGGCAGACAGTGTTGGGATATAACTCACACCGAGTCACCACAGGAGAAGACATAGGAGGACTGTGGGAGAGCTGCACAAGGACAGGAGATGAGACTGTGGAACAGAAACCACACCGTCAACCAGGGATGTAAAAAGGGAGACATGGTAGGTATTCACTTGGAAATCAGAAGAAAACAAGGTCAAAGGCAAGATTAAAGGGGTAGGGTGAAGATGTAATCAAAAAAAAAAAGGGGAAGAAAAAAGAAGAGGATGAGGTCAGTGGAGATTTTGGTGAGGGAAGCATCAATGAAGCAGGGACTGAGGAATCTCTTGATGCAACACCACAGACAGAGAAAATGTATTAACTCAGGGTGGCCAGCTGTGTCACTTAAGGAAAACAAGGGTAGCCTGGCACAAATCTTTGAGGATGAAGCAATAAAAAGACAGTCAAGGATGGGAGTACAAGGGAGGAGGAGGAAACAAAAATGAGACATTGGGGTTTTGATTCAGCCAAGTAGCTGAGTTCAATGTGAAGAGTCTGAGTACTCTAATAATATCACTTGTAGGCACCATTCTGAATCAGAGCCTGGTTCGGGAGCCTTCCAGTGACAGACTGGGAAAGAAGATGTGTAAAACACCCAGAACAAACGGTTCCACACGCAGAATGGAAACGAAATGTGTACTTCGATGCTAACCCCAGAAGTAGTTCTGAAACCCTCTAACTGTGACCTGTCACCTCACTTCACAGTGAAAGCAGAAAGATGTCTACACACAGACTTGCTGCACACAAGTGATCATTTTAATTTAGGCCTCTACATTGTTTTGCCAGCACTTGATGTTGCATAAAAACAAAGAAACTTCAGCTCCCTGCAACATAGTTGGAGTGACTGAACTTTCTTTCAGTAGCCAGAACTGCATCCATTAAATGTGTGAAATGCTAAAGGTAACAGTGTCCAACAACAGACAGTGAGGCAAAAGGAATTCAGACCAACCTTGGGAACCAGTTTGCCAAAATTATGGGTGAATGCTAGGGGAAAAGGACAATTAATACAGGAACAGATGGCTAAGCAAAAACAAAAGCCATTATCTAAAACCTGGCTAAGGAAAGCTTAGCAACTGATTGTTTAACAGAAGGAATTAAAGAACTCAATTAAATATAGTACAATCAATAGTTTGAATTCTAAGGAATAAGAAAATGGAGGACTTGCTGCCATTTGTGGCAGTATTAAATACTTGCTGTGCTCACATAAAATATTAAGATGCACAAGTTTTTTACAGAATGGGCATTTCCTATCCTTCTGAGAAAATGAGCCATAAAATGCAAACAAACTCTAGGCCAATAATAAAAGCTTTAGTGACTTGCCAATCTTAGAAAACCATAAAAGGGTTCTGCAAGTGTCTGCTGCTCAGGATATTCTGTTGAAGTGTTTTCCTCCCCTCTTGATTCCCCCTTAAAACATGAACACACATGGTCCTGGAAAACCATACTCAAATGAGAAGGCTTTGTCTGTGTCCCCATGCGGGTGAAGGGTTACTCCAGAAAAACAGCATCATTTTCTGAAGGTGCCCCACCTGCACCACATCAGCTGACAGCCACCATGGAGCAAGAGCTGGAAGAAAAGCATGGGAAGTGGTACAATGAAGATATGTCTTACACGTGCTTAGAGACATGCCAGGATAAGAACCTGCAACCTCTGGCAACTCTTAGTAGAGGGAGGGTGTAGCACAGGCTAGTGTGGCTCGGACAGCCCACTGGATCACATTCTGCAGCATTCTCTGCAATGAAGCCCATGTAAAACTGCATCCGTGGGAGTCGCAGCCGCTCTTCCATGCTGAGAGCAGGCATGCACATTGTAGTTAAATCACCTGGTCCCAAACAACAGAGAATTAGCTCCAAATAAATGTCTGAATCCCTGCCTGAAGCCTCAGTACAAACATGGACTCTTTCAGGGCAGCACCCCATGAAAAGTTGCAAAGTAATGAAAATGTAGCCTTCTATCAGCTTTACACAGAACAGAATGATGGCTAAACCTGTCTGCCATCACTGCCTCATACAAACTGTTTGAACCAATAGGCCTTACTCGTACATGCAAGTGATGTTTGGTTCTTTTCCATACTTTCTGGTACATTAATTATTTTAGTAATTAGCTGACACACATTATTTCAACATATCACATCTCCATGGTGGCATCATCAGCTTCTAATAAAGCTTTCTTTAAGAAAAGAAACAGCTTCTTAATTTTTTTATTAAAAAAAAGTTAATAATTACAGGAACACTGACAGTGTTGCTATAGTTACGACTATATCAGACTTTCACTTACAACTCCCTGTTTTCAAGGGTCAATAACTCAGTTGTCAAAAATCCCACTGGGCAGAAGTCTGACACATCTTAGACATACATTAAACAACTGCATAAATAAAAATCAGCCGTTTCACACTTGTAAACATTCTGAATCAAATCAGTCTTTCCAGATGATATTTTGAGAATCCAACAGTAGGTTTTGTGGATCTTTTGTATATATGTTTTTTGGCAGGCTGTTTAGTCTTTCAGGTGCCGCAGTATTTTTGGCTGCTGCCAGAGGGAAAGGAAGAAGAGCCACCACTTTTTCCTCCAGCCATTTCATCCCCCCGCACCAGAAAGGAAGCAATTCTGGATGTGCCCGCTACGCTTCTAACAAAACTTCCCCAGGATTTTTAGGCACAAAAGCTTCACACGCATGTGCAGCAGCTGGATTATCACAAAAGACCATAACGGCCCTAAGAGCCGTTACGGTATATCAAGTGAGTAAACCGAAAACTAAGAAGGATTTACACAATGACCATAGTGGCTCCCTGGGAGCCGTTACGGTCTATCAGGTCAAAAATCCACTTTTTAAAGAGCGCCTAAATATGTGTATACCCAACAGGGCCTTGAGTTTCCAAAGCAACTATCACGCACATTTTCAAAAATGAGCTAGGGAAGGGAAGGGAGATTACACCAGACAACATAAAGACAGAATTTTTTTACAATGAATAAAAGACATATCATGCAAATTCTAAAGACTTATATTTAAATGGAAAAAAAAGTGTATGTTAAGTTGAGAAACAGGATGTAATGTGATTCCTTCATTGTCAAAACAGGTCCTTTTAGGTTTTTCCTTTTTTTTTTCTTTAAATGACAATTAAGTGAAAAAGGAAATTTCCCACCAAAACCAATCAGTTTTAAAAAAACAAGTTAGGTTTCACAAAAATATAGAAATAATGCAATCACAGCTGGGTTCTGAGTTGCAGTTCTGCTGCATTTCAAGTCTCCAGACACAGCACAAGTTAGTAACACATCTCAGCTTTGCCTTCCTTTAATTCTCTCCCATTGTGTCACAAAATGAACAAGTTATTCGAGACAGCAATTTTCTCTGTAAAAAGTCACCTCTATTTTTTCCAAAATCTGCAATAAATCATCAGCCTACTTACTTTTTCTTCTTCCCCTTCCTTTACATGCCATATTTGTTCCTGCAGCAAACCTGTAAGAGAACACTTTCTCTCTATGACCTGAGATAACGGTAATGTTGAAAGAATGGCCTCACTTGTCAAAGATTAGAGGGCTGTCTGCAGCCTACACTCCTCTTTACTTCAGCCAAATAGGCCCAATAAATGCTAATACTCAGCATGACGCATGGAGAACGCTAAGCCTCAACACTGGCTAAGAAGAAAGTATCACAAATTTACTGAAATTATCTATAGCACAATAGAGAAGAGAAGGAATTAATCAAAGTCTCTCTCTTAATGCAATGCTTGATTGAACTATCCCAATCCCTTTTTAAATAGGATAACCTAGTGGCAAGTGACCCCGATGACACATCCTAGAGAGGTACACAAGTACCACTTGTTCGATTTTTTTTCTTTTATGACCTCATTAAGAAGGATTTTGAAGATTGTTCCTGAGTATGAGAACAAAGTGTCTGAAGATATCTCTAGCTTTTTATGTCTTTAGCCTTTTGCCATTGAAATAGATTTTGAACAAATGTTTATAAACTAAGTATATGCATAAGCAAAAAAAGTCCTTAAAAATGAAATATACTAAAGTTTCCTTTTCTTAAATGCAAAGACTAGCTAAGTCTCCAAGAAACAAGAAAGTTTTGCCAAGGTGAACTCATGATTGCATCTAACCCCTGCCCTGTACTCCCTCTCTCTCCTTCCCCATTATAGAACCCATTAATTAGATTTGGCGGCAATTTTCCCTTCCTTATCAGGGAAGATAGAGTCTGCCAAATCTGCTAGTGTGAAAATACTCCATCTCCAGTAACATTTTTTCATAAGTGTTTGTTGATTCCATGCCTGGATTTAATATCGAGGATTATATTTTATAACCAGAAACAAACAAACAGATTTATAACTGAAGACCGAAAGGCAAACAGCAAAAAAAAAAGCAAGCCAAGTACTGAACCTAAATGTAGCATTTTTATTGACTTCTTAGAAACCAAATAACCTGGCATATTAGTGTGTGCATTCTGCAACAGACATTCAGCCCCATTGTACTACTTAGAAGAGAATAAAAAGAAACCCTACTGTTTGAAATCCAGCGGAACATCCCCACAACAGAGCACAACTGTTCCCTCATGCATGAATGGGAAGGAGATGAAAGAAAAGATGGACTTCTGAGGTACAGCAAAAAACAAAGACAACAAAAGTGCTGATCATGAGGGAATGACACAACTCATTGCTGCAAAAAGGATGAGAGAAAGGAGCTCAAACAATGGTGCAGACAGCTAAGTGACATGTAGAAGAATTGAAAAATCTACAGAAGTGTCTTTTCTTTCCACACTTGACGAGAAACAATTAAATGTTGGTACATCTGTCATAAAAAAGATAATTGAAACCTGTTACCATCATTATAGATGGTAACTTAACTACTAAAACTGTAACTGTCCAATTAAGTGTTTCCCCCTCTGTTATCTATACCACTTGCTAAAATGAAAAAAAAAACACCTTTAACGTTGGTGATGATTTCCCATCAGTTTAGCTGTTGCAAGCCACACAGCTGAACTGGCAAGTTTTATAAGGTGGCTATTTAGGCTATAGGGTACCTACGTCTATTTGCACACACACAGATGGGGGAAGGCAGGCACACATGGGTGCATGCAGGCTCACATGCGTGAGTGCACACATTCATGCACATGCTCTCGCACACCCACCAGTGAAGATGTATTTTGCAAACAGATGAGCTTTTCGACAAGGAATCAAAAAAACCCAAATAATTGCCAGAAGCCTCACTAAGTGTTTACTCCCCTGAAGGTCCACCAGCCTGAGAAAACAACACCATGCTAAACTAATCCACTGACTGTTGCTACCTGCTTGATAATGTGCAACATCCCACAAAACTGCAAAGCGGTTATTGACCCTGTCAGAATACCTGATTAATGGATAAATGCTGTAATTGATTAGCAGAGGAGTGTGAATTAAAACAGAATACAGCATCAATAATGAGCTGCTGACAAAAGGTAGCCGACATAAAATGTAAAATGGTAGCCTGCAGCCATAAAATGTAAAATGGTAGCCTGCAGCCATATCTCATCAAAGACATGCATTTCTTAGAAACAGAAGAAAACACTACTCCTGAAAAAACCCACAAGCACAGTGTCCTGTTCTCTGCATTCTTTAGGCTTTTCTCTTGGTAATGATTAAACCACCAGCAAAATGTTATGGGAACTACTTGTGAATCTACTTCATACATCAAGCCAGGCAAGGCAGTTAAATGAGTGCATTATCCTCTGGGCTTCTCTACCCTTAAAGAAATGACTAGTCTCCATTTCATTTCAGTGAGCTGTGATTTTGGAGTGGTGCTAGGCGCATCCAAGGCTGCCTTCAGTGGGGTGCAAAGACAAATCCCACAGTTTGTAGGTACACCAGGGAGCCCTACAACAGTGTCACACCAAGGAGACAACCTGGAGCTACAATCATCACATTGTTACACTTGTTTTCCATTCCCTTAAGGGCCTTGGGAGGCCAAATGATCCCACATTTTTTCCCTTTTCTTTCCGATTTAATCCTACTCTAAGGCCCTACATTATGCCTGACAATATATGAAATAGATCATATAGATTTTATACAGCACCCACAAACACACACATGATGTTTCCCTGCTGTAGGAAAGTGAGTTTATCATGCAGTGTCAGAAGCACTGAGTTTCTTCTTTTCATGACATCTATATTGGTCTTCCCGTTCTTTAGCACTGTGCATTACTCTGTGCATTAGAAAGTTGACACACCTAATGTAATACCATCAGACATATCAAAGCTGTTCTGGTACAAGCAGAAAAAAACATTAGGTTGAGTAGAGCACTTAATGTAATTATGTTGCTCTGACTTTCTGAGCCAGCTCACTCAGAAGTAATTTAAGCATTTCTATGTGACATTGCATTGTATCCAGCAAATACAGCCTCTGCTCAAAATGGTTGTTGCTACAGTGTAAGTATCTTGGACATCTCTATGTGTACTTTTTCCCCTTTAAGCAAAACCCCAGAAGATGTTAAACTGAAAATACGTGCTTTCCATATGAAAAATCCAAATAATGAAAAGGAAGAAGGCATTGTAATGATTGTCTCAGAATCTTATTTTGTCAATTTAATGCCGGTTTTACATTCCTTTGCAAAGCATAACATATTTTTGTAATAGTTCTACAAGTTCACAAATACATATTCAGAGAAATAGTCCTTTGGAAATCCACATCTTTCAGGATAATTTTTCTTTTTTTTTCATCAGCTAACTGTGAGGCTTACTTTGGGTGCAGAATGATTTTTCTGCTTCCCCAGTTGCTTTGGAACTGAAACTTCTTCAGTGGTATCACAACTTTTTCAATATAAATAATTCCCCAGTTCAGAAGTAGATGTAATCTCATCTCACATTGGTATCTAAAGTATCCCTTGGGTAGATGATCACTACTATGAACCAAGAGAATGAGATATTTCCAAAGAATAAGCCTGGTATCTTTGGGTTGCAGGACCTGCCCTCCCAATGCACCTCTCTCCCTTTACTGACTGCAGAAGTTACCCAAACAACTTGCACTTTAAAAGCTGCAGCTACATCACAAGGCTTCTGTCTTAGCAATTTAAGATAATTGCAATTAAGGAGGCTTTTAACCCTTCCTATTGTATTGCCGTGTCCTCAGTCCTCAGCAGCTCTTTGTGAGGACCAGGGACTGAGAAACAAAGTGTGCTCTGACAGGCCCTCACCCTGCTGCAGAACATCTCCAGTCCAGCATAAGCTCCCTCACAAGTACTTCTTTGTCCTAAAACATCGCTGTACAAAAGGAGGGCAGGTCACTGTGTATAAGAGTCTGTCCTAGGAAAGGGGAGCCTGAGTCCCCCCTATTATCCCTGCTGTCCAAGAGATCCTGCTTTCCAGGATACCAGCTGTTTTGGGGAAGACTGAGGGATACGTACATTTTTGCTATATAAAAAGCAATTGGTATTTCTTTCTTGCTCAGCTTCCAAAGGAGAAATAAGGGATCCTCCACCAAAACAGCAAGTGGCTGAATGACTTTAGCATTTTTGGAGTCTGAACCTGGTCAGCGTGATGGTGGGACTGAGCCCAGCTCTCACTGTCAGGGCAGGTAGGGCAGCACTGGAATATCAGAAAGACTGTAGGCACCAAAGAACTCCTTTTTAAAGAAATAAACAAGGACACCTACTGACAACTCAGCTATTTCTTGGAATAACTGCTTTACTTACCTGACTCCAGAGAGCTTACTGGTGTTGGATCCTGAGTACTGGGGGACAGCTGCCCATAGCCCTGATATAGAAGCTTGCAACAAGGAGAGCTCACACCATCTGCAACCATGTAGAAAACACCAGCTTCCTACTGTTTATTATCAAACCCAAACAGGTTTTTTTTCAGAATTTAAATCTTGTTTCCTTTCCTTACCTGTTCTTATATTATATCGTAAAATATGAAACCTGGTTTTAACCTAAAAGTATACTAAAAAGTAACCTAAAAAATACTTCCAGCAGCCCCCAAAGAGGAGCCTACCAAAAAAAAGTACTGAAAAGAGACAAAGTTACATCAATTTCAATGGTAGCAGGATTAGGCCCTTTAACATTTGGGGGGC
>NW_020884872.1:39541378-39577764 GCF_003945725.1 Corapipo altera
GGGGGGTTGCAGGGAAGAGGAAAGACAAAACTCTGGCAGCTGAAGGTTCAGCTTGATCCCCAGAACTTTTAAAGAAGACATTCTTCTCCACAGCTATTGTCAGAGCTGGAGACAAAAGTAGAGGCCCTTTCAGCTGAACTTAGCCAGAAAGCCATTTGTAACTCCTGCAGAGCAGTGCTTTTATAGGTCAGGGCAAACTCCGAAAAGGTTTCTCTCTTTTTCATTCTCTTTTGGAAGATCTGGTTACGATCCAGAAACTTAGCTCAGAAATAAGCAAAAAACACTTCAGCACATTACAAAACAGTGGTAGGAAGATCTCCAAGTGTATTGTTTTAACCACAGTTTTCTGATTCAGAGTTACATTTTGACAGTTGGTGTACACACCTGCAGCAGTCATTACTTCTCAGACTAGTTCCCCATGAATTATGGGTTGCTTGGGTCTTCAGGTATCTTAATGTATGGGTCAAAGAGGAGTTTTGGAATTTAATTTTTCTTCTAGTCCCTTAACATCAAGGACCTGGAATACAGTTTTAGCAAAAAGATTTTAATACCAATTAGTAGCTGCTAAATTTTTCTTCCTAATAAAACTCAGTCAGATTGGCCAGATGAGAGGGGTGCAGGAAACTACAGAGGAAATGTCAAGGTAACAGTTTTGCTCTGTTTTTGCATCCAACTAGTGGAACAAACTCAGTTTCCTGGAATATATATCTGACTGCACTCTAAGGGCTGCTTAAGAATGCAGGCTTTAACTGAAATGGTGATCTCAGTACCTGGGGGATCAGATACTCACCCAAAAATATTTGCCCTCCCCTAAGAAATGTAACTGGAATTATTTACTATGAACAAGCAAACAAGATAGGAGTAAATCCTACCAAATTAAATGTTATAAAAGGAAATGCAGTCAAATAGAGAGAAAAAAAGGAGATTTGAAAAGACTGATGGAAGGATGCCAGAGCCATACAGTTAATTTAAGAGCAGAAAACAAAACTGAACATTTTATCAAAGGAGAACATTTTAGAAACCCACATACCCACCATTCTTGATAAACCACTGCTCTGGTAAAAACCCCACTGCTTTCCATGACTAAACAGGAAAAACCGAAATACTATCAGCTAACTTCTGGTATGCATTTAAAGAGAAGCACCTTGTTTAAATACATTTTCTATCTATGAGACTGCATGGCTAAATCAATGATAATCACAGACTTTCAGAAAATGGTATGTCCAAAGCCTGCCAAACTCAAGCTAAATCTCTTATGTGTGCAGGTGTTTGATGGTTACACTGGTAATAAGAGGGATTGTCTGGCCTATATTCATCTTTACAGCAGCGGTAGATGAGTAATATTTGAATGGGTTAGAAAGCGCTCTTGATACTTTTGCAAGATGAAAATATGTGCTTTGTTTCACTCCAAAAAGCATTCCAGGTTTTGGTGTATTATTTTCTGTCAGTCCAAACCATGACAGGGTGTCCTACTTTTGACAAATGCCATAATATCTTTCAAATACTTTGAATACCACCTAAAGACATTGTCTAATGTTAATTTGCACTCACAACTGAGCACACAAAAGAGTATCTCCAGAGATAAGGAGAAGTCACACAATGTACAGCAGAAGGATGTTTCAAAAACAATTTTGGGGTTCTTGTTGTTTTTCTGGGGTTTTTACATGGGTAATTTAGGGTAGATAAATCCTGCAAAATGAGGTCTGCTTCTTTTGAAATATCTGAAGCTCTCAATTCACCAACTGAAGTCACGCAGAAGTGAAGAAAACCTCTTAGAAACAGGATTTTCTGTTTCTAGAAGGTTACTGTGGATGAAAACTTGTCCCCATTAAAGTTGCCAATGCAGTGTTCACTGCACCAAGGCCACAATCAACCACTTTAAGAAGCCAATGGTGTGTGTGCAGGAGTTAATCAAAAGCCATGTAAGGATATATGTAATACTAATAAAATACATTCCAAAGTTACAGATATATAACTCGAATTTACAAGATTCAGGCTAAATTGACTTGTATGGTTACCTATAATGTTTAGCCCTTAAATTTTAAATGTTTCATGTAGTATGGACCTTCTTAGCTTATCACAGCAGTTCTGTTCTACCAATCTACATAGTTTTTCAAAGCAAATTGGCACTGCTTACACTGAGCTCAGCCAGCCACATAAAGGTGAACAGAATGTGCAGTTTCTTAAATGAAATTACATTATTACAGATCTCAGTTCTTACCAAATCAATGCCATGCAATTTCAGTAACATCACTGACCATATCAAACACTGAAATCCTCATTCAAAGTGGCCCAGCTGGAGTATACATATAGCTAATGAGACAGTATTAGTCAGTAAAATGTACTTCTTTACATTCAGCTCCCCCTCGAATTTAAGAGTTGGTTCAAGATGGTTCAAGAAAACACTTTTCTCCATTACATGCATACACAAAGAATTAACACCCCTGTTTCCAAAAAGACTAAAATTTGGGCAAAATCCAGAATAATGGTCAGTATTTTTACAGATTTTTTTATTACACAAAGGAGATTAAATTCTATGCAGTGGATTTTATAGCAAACTCCTGTGCTGCAATTCCACCCTGACAAATCTCTTTAGCATGTAGTTAGCAATGACACGAGATGCACTAAGACTTGAGTTTGTCCAGGGTTATTGTTTGTTTGTTTGTTTGAATACTGTGAACCTCTTACTTGTGTACCATAAAATTTATACGTGTGTAAAATCTACTCCTCAAAAAAGTAGGAAACTTGATGACTTTGTTCTTAATGTCCTTGCCCCCCCCCCCCCAAAAAAAAAAAGCTTCTAGATGAAGAGTCTTTCTCATTGGGCTCACAGATTTCAAACTCAGTTCACTTTTAATTACTTTCCTGTGAAGCAATGCCAAAGTAGGAAGTTCAAGAAGTCTTTATAATAAATTCACTGTTATTCAGTTCTGCAGTAGTGGAGTTTAAATGACTTTCACGTTCTGCCTGCAAATTGAAAACTGAGACCTCCAATTGAATGGCAACTGTTCAGTCCTCACACAAACTCATCTGCAGCCACAGAGCTCAGACTGGACAGGTACTCTCAGTGGGTACCAAATATTCTTTAATTTTTTACCCAATGATATTGGTTTTGTGGCATAATAAAGTGGGTTGCTCTTAGAGTTGGTTCTAAACTGAGAGTCTTCTTTTTTATCTTCTACCTTCAGCTCAAGCGTGCTCACATTTTTTGATGACTTGCAGTGATCTATCTACTTTTCATGTTTAGTGTGGAAGAGCAAAGTGACTCCCACGTGAGCAACATAAACCTCTTTTATGTTTCTGTAGAGAAAATGAATCACACAGCACTCCAAAGAACATTTTGTTTTTTAAAATCTTCTGCTTTTTAGGATAAGACATTAAAATATCAGGTTGAAAAGAATTACAAAGATCTTAGCAAAAACCAACGGATTGCAGATTGCATCTCCTGAAAAGATGTTAAATCAGGGTTTCTTCACCCTTCTAAAAATGTCATATAGTAACCTGTGGTGCAGCATTTTTTTCTAATGTTCCTATCCACTTCTAGCCTGAGTGTGCCAGATTACTATTATATATCGTGTTATTCTGATTTGTACCAAACAACTCTTAATTACTTCCACATAAATTTAGGCACACTTGTTTCTGATACTCCCACAGCACCCGTGCAGGCTCCCCAGCTCTGGAGCCTGGGGAGGAGGTAACTGTGGTGGTGGGGAGCAGACACAAGCCATCTCAAGGGACACCTTTCCTCCCGGTTCAACTCCCTGGGTGACAGCCTGAGGCCATGAGCTGAACCCTGGGAACCCCAGGCGGTGCCTACCTCAGCCAGCCGCTGCAGAGGGGAGCTGAGGGCAGGCAGGCCCAGCGCCCCGGCACGCTTATTTTCTTCCGCCTGCATGTGCGGATGCCAACCCCGGCATCCATAAAACTGGGTTACATCAAACAGACCAACCGCCATCATCTCCCTGTTATTACCCCCGACACAAGTCCCGACAAAAGGCTGCTGCCAAGGCCTCTGCTGACAGCCCGAACAATAGCGGCCACAAAGGCCTTTTCTGCCTGCGCAGATGACATAAATCTGATGCTATAACGCCAGCACGACTTCAGCTTGCTCCTTATTTATTTATTTAATAAGCTACTGTCATCCATCTCGGGAAGGTGGCTTCCAAACTCCAAATTAATCAAGCCACTGAATGTGAATTTCCATATTGCTCTGCCAAAGGTCTTCTCCACATCAATTGCCGGGAGAAGGCCCCTGTTGTGCTTTGGTGTATTGTGTGCGGTGCTACTGCTGCTGCTAAAAGCCACTCTGTTTTTAATAAACATGCATTGTTCTTTTTGTAGTAAATCCAGGAAATAATACCCAACTGGGAGTTTGGGTGCAGGCTTTTTTGTAGCATGAGCAGAGCAATGGATGCATTTTCATGTCTATTTGTGCTGTGAAGGCTCCATTTGTTACTGCTTGGAAGGTATTTTGTTTTTCAAAAATATAAATTAAGCCAATATTGAGGTAATGCTTTCTTGTTTATCCTGGGGAACCCCAAGCTGAGGTCACTGATCCTGCATTTCTGTGTCAGCCATGTCATTTCACCAAATGGGAGGTTCAGTTTCAGGTGCCCTGTGCTCGGCCATTCACCTGACTGTCAGAGAGGAACTTTCCGGAGCACTCTGTGTGAATTATATTGGCACTACTGAATTCAATGAAATAAAAAAGTCACTGATTTAAAAGACCAGGGATTTTGCTAGTGTGCCTTCTAAAATTCTTTAGTCAACTACATATAAGGTCTCAAGCCCACACAAGTCACCTGTTTCCTTTTGGAAGTCTGTAGGGAAAGAGGCATCTCCCCATGGGATGGTTCACCACTGCTGTCTCAAGGATGGGCTGAACTACCTTCTTGAGTAAAATCATGATTTATCTCTCTTTAGTACACTCCTACTACTCTGGGTTGTACAAGCTCTACCAACTTTCCTGCTGGCAGAGAGGACAAGCATAAGCGTGGCAGCCCCAGATGGCAGGAGCAAAACAAGAAGGGTGGCTCCCAGGTGAGGCGGCAACTGGAGGGACTTGCTGTTCACGTGGCTGCACCACAGCCCCATGGACAGGTTTGTTTCACAGTCCAGACACTAGAAAAATGCTCCTCAGTAGTCTAACAGGAAAGGAAAACAAGAGACGGGTCAACATCACCAAGAGAGCAGAAGGGAGATTGATAGGTCTCTTTCATCTGCTCTATTTGAGCTTATATGTGATGCTTTCCAGGACTTACAGACATAAAACAGGACTTATTTCCCCCTCAATAGGTTATTTCAATTCATAAAGATGGGAGGAAGTCTTCTTTCAAACATTTTTTATTTAAAAATGCTTACAGGGAGTTTTCACGAGAAACTGAAGCTGAAGCCCCACATTTTTTTTTAATGATGGATGAAGCAAAGTATGCAAAAGGTTTTAAATAGTGCAATTAAAAATTCCTTCTCTACTCGGTCAGCTTCCCCATTAGCCCAAAATTGTAGTAATGTTTTCCAGGAAAAAAAAAAATTCTCTGAATAGTTGTATTGCAAGACAACAAAACAGAATAGAGACAGCACTCATAATATGAGTAGAGTTTGATAGACAATAAAATCTACCAGTGAACCAAGAGATGAGATAATTATAGATACATTTACAGTGTTTTAAACATTCTTATTCCATAAAATAGCAAGGTAATTTGTAAACCTGATACTCTTACTTGACTAAACTTTTCACTCCAGAAATACTACAGCTTCACTCAGGTTGGAGTCACAAATGCTGAGAAAGGACACTAATAGATGGCATGTTTCATATTTCAGTAACATCTTCTCTCTAAAAAAATCTCAAACCCAGTGGAAAATATCAAGTTAAGCTTCACAGCATATCTCCAATGAAAAGTAATATTTTTCTAATGAGAGTTAATTATTTTCAGTCTGTGAAGGAGCTACCCAGCAGCTGCTGCCCAGAGGAAGAGCTGGGATACTCATGCTAAGCTCAGGCTCAGGAGGCTGAAACACGTGACAAGTCACAGGAGGGATTTTTACAACCAAGTAATACTACACCTATGGTTATCCTTGCAAATGGGCCGTTTTGTTTCCAAGAAAAGAAAATAGATGAGAGTAGAAACTACAAAGATGCCTGAATTTGCAAAAGTGAGCAGGTCTGGGGAGGAACCACCTGTGCTTTCAGGACCAGTTTTGCTTTTTATCCTATGAGTTTTCTGAGGGAAGAAGCAGCCCTTCTGTGAAAGCAGAGGCCATGGGAACTGCCCAGAAACCTGTGACACCAGACAATAAAAAGAGGTTGAGTAAACCTGAATAGTGGGTCTGCAGGACGCTTATCCATCTCCAGGTAATTCCATGCAGGAGAAAATATCTGAATTGGAAAATCACACTGCAGGACTTGGAACACGTAATGAGTGAAATCTCCAAAGTAAGGAGAGCACCTCAACTTGAAATTACAAACACACTGCCTTGTACTTTTTAACATCATCCAATGGTCTCAAGACAGACAAATCAAAATGTTAACAATAAGCAAAAGCAAAAAACACCTCCACAAACTCCTATATGAGAAAACGATTTTTTGCCCATTTCAGCATCTAAGTAACTATTTAACATACACTTGTGACATGATATTGAAGACAACCTTAAAAATATGTGCCTAAAAATATATTATAAATAGCTCTGTTCCTAAGTAATGTACTGAAATTTAAGAAAAAAAGAGAATCGTTAATTAATACTGCTCACTGTGTTACAACCTAACTGATGAAGGGAAATGCATTCAGACTTCTAAAATGCCTGTCTCCAAGACCATCAGGGTTAGTTTCTGAGTGGCACGTTTTAAAAACATTTAATCAGTGATCTGAATATGTGTCAACACTTTCTGGTAGCGTGCTATAAAACGTGAACCTTGTCAACAGAAACATAAAAAGGCGACACACTTGGGACACAGAGCTTTTATGCTGACACACTGTAATAATATAATTTTAAAATTTATCATCTGTTTAGCCACAAGCAACAATTAATCTTTTTGACTAATCGCACAATGTTTTAAATAACACCTCCAAAAGAAAAAAAATCAAACATGTTCCATTTTTACCTTCCTTGTCTTCACAACTGTGTTGCTTTCAAAACCTTATGAAGCAACACGCAATAAATTTCACAATAGGATAAAAATGTTAGTAAATAATTTGTTTCCCCCTCCTCAGTTAATAAAATTACTTAACATTGAGCCTGCAAGCGAAAAGAAAACCCCAGGAGTAATGCAAGCATCAGCGGGTTCAGTTCTGTCGCGTTTCTGTCGCATTAAGTGACATTTTATTCCCAAATCACTTAACCTTTGACTTTTATAACTAAACATACAGACCTTGAATTGTTACCGTGGACGGGAACAGCAAGCGACACTGCTGCCAGGCATTGAAGCCAAGTGCCCCACAGTAGAGGGTGGCTACAGGATGGAAGTAATTGGGCTCACAAGAACCCAAGTTTCACTCCTTGTCACCTGGAAAAGAAGGCAGAAAGGGAAACAGGAGAAGGGGAGATGTTTCTGCTAACGAAAACCCCTCTGCTGAGCACCACCAGATACATCTCCCTAGGGACCCTAGGCTGGTGTTTTTACAGCATTCCCACAAGTGATGCGCATGTCAGGTAAAGAAGGGGTTAATAATCAGGCAGAGGTGGGAAAAAGCACTTTATAATTAAAAGCTAAATCTTGAACCCAGCTGGAGCTGGATGAGGGATAGGAGGGAGGGACCTGGCAGTTACCCTCCTCCATCCACCCACTTGAGACCAGGCTGCGGATGGAGAGGGAAATTAAAAGGTTTTCCAGAACAAAAGCGATGGTCACAAATGTTGGATGCAGCAACTGATCATGATCCCACCAAAGGTTTCTGAGCCAAAATGAACATCAATTCTGTAATGTGAGTGGAGGGGGGCTTTTGGAGTAGCAAGGAAAAAGCAAGAGTGGTAAACACCAACTGTACCTTGGCACCTTGGGAGGGAGGGTAGGAGCCTTGCAGGGAGCTGCAGCACGGTTTTCTGCAGGAACTTCTAGAAGCTTTATTACTTAGCATTTTTACTACTGACAAGGCACGTACAGGTAAGCCCCAAAGCCCAACTCTGCGTCTGACTTGTGCACTTGGAACTTCCATGTTTTTTGCCAAAATATGTCGAAATAATGTCAAACCATATTGATAACTTCAGAGGTTTTTTGCACAACAAAAGCATCACAGATCATCCTACAAGTATGTTCATGTAAGCATTTTCTGATTAATAGCCGTCTCCAAGACTCTGACTGCCTCCTTCTGGGTGCAGAGGAGCAGGTCACTGAATATGACCCCATAGCTGGACAAATGCAGTTGCATCTAAGAGCTTTGTTTTTCTTTATAAAACTATCTCTATGGCGGAGTACTTTAAATTGTATGTATAGAGACTAAGAAAGCTTCTGATTAAACACACAGTCGCAGAAATATCTTCCTTCAGCCCACTGGCTGAACACTTTGTCCTCTGCAGCTCTCGTCCACGTGAGAGATTTTGTTGGTGTGACGTATGGTCATGAGAACACCAGGGAGGAACCTGACTGCCAAATTCAATACGGTACTAAGCCAGTCATGACAGGATTTAGTTTCCAGGTATGGTCCTTGTCAACTTACTGTTAATGATTTTTTTATTAACACAGTAGAAAAAAAAATTAAAATCTTCTAGGCTAAATATGGAGCAGTTCCCACGTTACTTTAATTTTAAAGGACAGTTGTATTTGCTTCTCCTGAGAGTGTAATTGCAGGTATCCATCAGCTGGAGAACAGTGGACTCCAAATAGTCTATGAAAATCATCCCCCAAAAAGTTAGAAAATTAGATATTTATTACTTATGACTGATGTTTCTTTAGAGAATGGATCACTTTCCCAAATAGTAAATATTTGGTCTAACACAAGAGGGCTTGCTCTGTCATTACAGTTTCTTTACACTGGCTAAAAGTATGTTAAACTTGTATCTTGAATTAATGCGTACTTTGGAAGTCTGAGAACTGGCAAACCAATCCTGAGATGTACCCATTATTAGAAAAGGTAGTGATGGTCAGTCAAAGAAACTATTAAAATCTGTTTAATGAGGGGGAGCTTTTCATGGCGTGGATCACGGATTCTTGCAATGCACTCTTAAGTTTACAGCATGCTCTTAATTAGTTGTAGCATCATCCACAGGAGCTACATTTTAAAAGGTAGACATATAGGTAAGGGAATCAGAAAATGGAAATGGAACAGAAAACACAGCAAATATAAATGTGATGAATGACACATTAACAGAATTGTTGTGAGATGGACGGGTGGACGGATGGATGGATGGATGGATGAGTAATGACATTTTGCCCCCTCATTTTGAGGCTGAAACATCAAAATACTGCTGCCATCTGTTGTGCTTGCAGATACCCTCAAGTCTCACTCCTAGAAAAGATAGTGTTCAGCTGCAGCTGTGAAAACTATGCAGGGCAAGTTGACCATTTGCAACAAATAACTTCAACAGAGTTGGCCTGGACCATAGGAAGTCATTTGTTCCTCATCCCAAGATGGCATTTTCCAGTTACTTTACAAATTGCAGAAGCATGACAAGACTTCTGCAGAGCAGTGACTAATGTAAAAACAAATACAATTCTACTATGAGAAGGAAGGTGTTCACAAACTGCAGGAAGCAGTTTAAAATAAATTGATGTAGGTTTTGAATTGTCCACAAGTTGGGTTTAGCTTCCTTCCATTTACCTTTTACTGCATTAACATTTCTTTTGTGATGGCTGCTGCTGGGAACCTATTGTAAGTTTGGGCAATTAGGATTTTTGTTCCATCTGTCCCTCCCCTCAGTCAATACTGTAGCATCAAAAGAGGCCAATTCAGTGTAGGCTGGCTCCGCTCTAAAGCCAGCTAAAAGAGATGTTAGAATTCACTACTGTTCTGGGTGGAAAGGATAGGGGGAGAAAGCTATAATCATAAAAATGCTGTTTCAGGCTTGTTAAGTTCTTAAAATAATCTGACTTAAACCTCCTACACAATGCTCACAAGTCTGAGCATGGTAATATACTTCAGTGTAGGTTGCCTCTCTCTCTAAATCCAAACTAAAATAGATGTTAGAAATCATTACTGCACTATGTCAAATATAGACTAGGACTGTAATCAGAGGGCTGCGGCTTCAGGTTTCAATGGTTCTTAAAATAATCAGCCTTAAACCTGCTGCAGGAATCAAAGCCTGGTCATTTATATTTTTGTAAGGCTGAGGATTCCATCACCTCAGGCTTCTCCCTGATAAAAAAGCAGCTTGCTCTTTTTTTTTTTTTCCCTCACTGAAATAACTTGTGCATGGCACATATTGGCAGGCAGAATGACACTGGAAACTAGGTACTTCATTTTTGTCAGAAGGTTAACTCCATGTAGAGTCAGGGTATGACCTCAGAACAAAACCGAAGTGCCTCCTCTTCACTGTGTTTTTACCTGAGCTCAGCAGATGTATATTAGCTATCTGAACTCACAACTGCTTTGCAAAGTGAAGGCAATCCTTATATCCCACTACGAAGCACAGTGTTAAAGCAAGCAGCTGTACTCCTTTCCCAAACCATGAATTCCTAGTTTCCTCTTTTCATATATGCAATCCATGGTTTAACTGTTCAAATACAAATCAAAACAAAATAAGGAGAATGCATGTGATGGGGAGTTTACTCTTCTTCCAGTGGCCCAAGAGCTCCTTCTATGTGACCAACTAGTTTTTTCTCTCTCTAATCCCACCCTGCTTCTGATTCCTTATTTAATACAGGTTTTTCTGCGGGTGCAGATTAACCACAGCCGTATTTTCAAGTATAAGTACTTCTAACAGGTCACAAGTTATCTGTAATGCAGGCTATAGACATGAAAATAAGGTAATCTTTCTATTCTTTTGCAAATGCCCATGAAAGAATATGCTTAACATTGTGTAATAACATCCGGACCAGGGGTGGGAAGGGTGGGAAGGGGCCGGGAGTGCCTCTGATGCTCCTGCCACACTGATGCATTCATTGAAGCTAAATCCAGCCCACGAAAAAAAATGAGCACAAATAACCACACTCATAGAGGCATTTGCCTCTTCTCATTTTTGTTAACACTCAGTATGCTAACTGTGGCTTTGGGATTTATCAGCATTATAAAACATGGTATGCTGTCTTTTGTTCACCCTGACTTTCTGAGAGTCATAGACCTACATGACAACTTTTAAAAAATGCTAAATCTCAAGACCATCTGCTAGCACAGAAAAGCCTGGAAATGTGGGAACTACACTGTTCAAAACCACAATACTCTTAGCATTATTACCATACATGTTAAAACCTTGTGGGTTTTAATGTTTCAGGTGTAAATTCATTGAAACCTCATTCAGGGAGGGAATTAGAGGATCAAGTGCCCCAGCAGGCACAACACCAAAGCAAGGCAACCGGGTGAGGTTATAGCATCAGGTAGGACTAATGCTCAGTGCAATACACAGCTAACACTGCTCCAAGAAAACTTGCTTCCCAGCCATAATCAGTTTGTCATGGGACAGGGCTGGCCCACTTGTTGCAAGGTGTTCTTCCACAGTCAAACACTAAGTCTGAAGGCAAGGCAAGTCCCAAGACACTATGGGCTGGGGAAAGACCAGTGTCCTGGGAGGTGGAGATGTCCAGGACACTCTCACCACCATCTGCAGTCAGAAATGACTTGGAAAAAATTCACATCACACCTTTGCCCTTAGCAAAGCCACCGATTTTGGACTAATACACTTGTTCTATTTCTCCCAGTCCCTTCAGTTCATCCCAACCAGCTCAGCTTCTGCATGCTCCCAGTTGAGTTAATCAGAATATAAGCAGAGCAGAAGGCAGCATTAGAATAATGTTATTTATGGGACTGAAATACAGTGACTCCCAGGAAGTCATTGAAATTGTAGAAGCAGCCACAGCAGTAGTGGAAGAGGCTCCAGAGCAAGTGTTTGAGACATTCATGTTTGCCAATAACTAGAGAGAGCTGTAAATTTTCCCCCAGCTTATTATGCTCCTTCACTGACAGGTCAGCACAGCTGAATGAAGGTGGTACAAAGCCTTCCAATGGTCACAGGCTTAGGAGGAAAAGGGCTTATGTTTACCCCAACTAGAGCAGGAAACCACAAGCCACAAACCCAAGGTTAGGTGTAAAACATATGAAACTATAAATTCAACTTTGGAGAAAGTATCGGAAGAGGCCCATCTCGTGGCAAGTGTGGTCACTGGATAAAGTGAAAAGATGGTCCTGAGCAAGTTTGCACCGTTTTCATGGCCTAGATCAAGCCATAGGCTGTCTGTTTGAAAGGGGGGAAAAGTAAGCTACTAAAGAGTTAATCCTAAACGAAAGGTTTCAACTGCTAAGGAAAAGCGGCCACTGGTTATCCAAGTGACTTAAAGTACTTCAGGATATCTATGCCACATTAATCTTGCATGTATACCTGTCACCTACTCTAGAAATAATTCCTTACAAAGAGATGTTAAGCTTGTCTCAGTAAGATAAAAGATTTTAAGCTTTTCAAAATGTGGAGTTTTTCTGTGTGAGAGAAAGATGGAAAAGGATCGCGCTGAGTTAAGTAGCATCCACCCACATAAACCAAACAGGTCTGCATCAAATGAATTGTGCTATAAACCTTGGAATTTTACAAGCAAGTTTTATATTAAATCTTTAGAAACCCTTTGTGCTTATGGTTTCAGACAGAATATAAAAGTACCATATAAATATCAGCACAATATAGTAGGCAGCTGTTAGGTACTTTAACCATTCCCAATCAATTATAATAAACAGAGCAAGCACACTGAATTGCATCAGAGTGCCATGCAGTAACCCTCCACCTCCGACTTCTCCTTCCTGCCATTTAAAATTAACCTTGCAATAAATTACTTGTAAAATGACAGAATCTGGAACATTCTGGAAGGTTTTTGGTAGGCTGGGATGGATAGAGAGACTACAACAACTTTTTGAATAACATACAACATTAATGGCAGTAAGAGTCCTTCTATTTTTTTTTTAACCAGCTGCAAAAGAGCAGCAGAATAACCCCAACTATTCCATTCAAAGCAGAGGGGAACCCAAAATGTTGACCCTACAGAAATGCTGGGAAGCAGTGCCATCATGCCTAGCAGGTGAGATTTGCTTATTTGGCTAAAAGCAGACAGAACAAAAAGAAATGCAGCACATGGGAGACTTGGGAGATAAAACGAGGTGGCAGCAAAGCCTTCACTTATGGCAAGGAAGAGAGCACAGCCTCCTGGAGTAGGCAGCACAGAAGGAAGGAAAGGTGGGAGCCTCCTGGAAGGCAACCATGTGACTTGACAAATGGAAAGTCACTTCTGGAAGTGATGAACAGGCAAACAGCTTCTTACATGCAAACATCAACTGTCTGTCTCCTTTGTTTTCTCTTTACACACCTTTAACTCCATCCATTTGGACGTGCTAGTTGCTTAAGATGGGCGTAAAGCTGAGCACGTGGAAAACTCACAATCAAGAAGAACAACATCCTCTTTTGTGTGTGTGCTAAACTACTTTTATCCAAATACGCAGTGCTAATCCAATACTCAGAAAATCATCTAAATTATGCAAGGGCCACAGACAATTCTAGTCGTGACTGCTCTCACTTGCACACTGGATCTGGCTGTAGACATGGATGCTGATTGGTGGGGTCTGCGTCTGGATCACTCCTGAATCAGGCACATGGTGAATCCCACAGGCCTTGCTGAAATTACGTTTTTATTTACAGTATACTCTAATATGTGAGGTGGGGAGGACAAAATCTGCTGTGTTTATTTACTCTTTCCGCCCACACACACACACTTACAGCTGGTATTTTTTTGGCACTTCAGTAGTCACACGTTTCCTAAAGTTATACTGATTTGAATTTAAATACTGTCAGTCAGAGCTATTCTTAACAATTTAGATTTTATCCTATGTAATAGCTAATAGTTTTAAAACTCTCCTAAAAATGAGAGAATTTCATAAACTTTGCTTTCATGCTTCAAAACTCTTAACTCTTAACTAAAAAACCTCTTAACTAAAAAAAAAAAAAAAAAAAACAACTGGACAAACCACTATCTGCCTGAGGAGCAATTTACAGATACATTACAACAGTGTCAGATCAACCTATAGCAAACCGACAAAAAAGACTACTTTTTAATTACACATCCTATTAGTACTAGCATTAATATTAGCTGCATCATCAAACAAGATAAGTGTATTCAAAGTCCTGAAAACATTTTTACTTTCTGCAATAAGATTTCTAGACATAGAAGCAACAACTGAATAGATATCATCCTATTCACTAGAGTACCTTAGACTTGGAAGAAAAAAAATCAAAAGACATTATGGAAAAAAACATTTTCCTGTAGCTTCCCTCTCAGTAGGCTGGCTTTCCTTTAGCACTAGATTTTGGTTCCTAGCAAGAAGAGGATGGTCAAGCAGAAGAGAAACCAGTAATGCATTGATATTTAAAGATTTGGAAACTTGACCTTTTAATGATCCCAATTCAGCCAAGGAGAAGTTGAGGAAAATGCATTTAGAACCGAGGACAATACATAACATAAGGGGGAGGCTAACACAGAGAATGACAATCAGAGCACTTTTGGGCCCAGGCAATACAGTGGCTGCTGAGCCCTATATTTCTATTTCAATGTGACAGGGTAAGAACATTGTACTGTCTCCTAAAAGACAGAATATGAGACAAAATTAAATATTTTATGGGACAAAAAGTCCTCCTGGAGGACCCTCCCTAGTTTGTCAGCAAGTCTATGCTCTCTCACAGCAATAAAACACAGTCTGCAAGGCTTCAAACCTGTGTTTTGGAGAATTATTTCTGACGTGGTGAATAATGATGTAAGCTTGAGGCAAGCAGGCCATCACAACAGATTTTACTGCTAAATACTTGTCACAGGCTTGCGTTCAACACTTGAATTCAAGTCAAGATTTCATATTCAAAAAACTAATATCTGTGATATGGCTCTCCTTTTACATCTATCTACCTGTTGTCTGAAACTCTGATATGTGCTTGAGTCACATTACTCTCAGGGACACAGTTTACTAAATTTACAAAATTAATAGTAGTGGATTTACCAGTAACTTGTCTCTTTCCCCTGTAACATCCTCCCAGAAGGATGTCCTTTCCCCACTGGCAATTTTCTCACAGCACAGCAAATGCAATCAACATAAAACCTCGTTTCATAAGGCAGCTGTAAAGGGAGATCTACACTGGAAACCCTTCAATGACCTGTGTACTATTTCATTACTATCTGATCTATAATATAAAGAAACAATATATTTCCAAATTACAGTGTTTTAATAAAGTTATAAAATTAAATAGAGAAATAAAAATCTGAGCTTTTATGAAACCCCCAAAAGGCAAAGAAATGCTCAGAACAGTGACAAATCTTTCTAGAAGCAAGCAAACCCTCATCCAGCAGAATTTACAGTTGAATTCTGGTAATACATATGTTTTACAACGTACCAATATCTATATCTCTGGTGCTTCTCATTTTGCTGCCATTTTGCAGCAGAAGGATACCTACAACCCAAAATACTGTGACAACATATACAGCCAGCCTGTCACTCATATTTTGAAGACAATATGACACAAAAAGTTTCCACAGAGAATATGAAACAGGGAGAAGCAGAATCAGTGGTTTCTAGTTTCCAGTTGCAAATAAAATTTTCTGGGAAAATTTACTTGAAAGCAGCCTTAAATGAAAATCTATATAATTAAGGGAAAGACCATTGCTTCAAACAGATTGACTGTCTTCAACAAATTTCTCTCTTTCTAGCTACTCAGATATGCTATATTTCCTAATTATCACCTTTTAAGGGCCATCTGGGCCCCATTCCTCACCATCAGGGGGCAATTCCATTTGCATTGTTCATAGGCTTAGTCATGATCAAGTAGTCTGGTGGTAAAGTTCATTAGAAATTAGAAGAAAAGCATTAAACCTCACACAGTAAACCAAGTAGCTGATACCTACATACCCACAGGAGAGATAAGCATTTAATGCATATTCTCACACGACTTAACAAGTCTTCAATGAGCATTTTTTTTTTTCTAAACTGCTTAAAGAATTATTTGGACTGGTCCTTGACTAGGTACGTAATGAAAATTCAATTCAGTCTCTGCATACTACAAAAAATTTCTCAATTAAAGAGAAATAAATAATAAAATAATAATCTATTAAATAAAATCATATTCTATTTACATCTGTAGGCCTGAAAAGTCTAATAAAGCTAACGTAATGATACTGTTATTTCTTCTGTTTTTCAAATGTTTGCTATGTTTTGCAAGTCAAAGGCAAGATTTTTTTAGTAATTGAACTAAATATGCAAATACAGATGCACACTCATGCACTGTGATGTTTAAAAATTTCAGAAACAAAATTTTACATTAACCATATGAGAAGAGTTACTCGCTATTATCATGTAGCAATAAATATTACTATACATTTCCCAACAGTTCAGTATAAACATGCATGGGGTAGCAGAGGAGGAAAACTGAGCAAGTGCTTGGTCTTGTGCCTGTATCTTACAGTATAGGTCAGACCATCACTATGGTCTTCTCAAAGGGTTTGAAAATCGTATTTAGAAAGAACCCAAGGAAGCTCAGAACATCTATGTCATATAAATGATGGACCCAAGGAAGTCAACACTATGACTTCCAAATGCAGCACCCTGTTTCAAAACAGAAGGACTGCAGAACTCCTCTTTGATACGGATTTTTTATCTCTGGAGTTTGTGCTTTGTCATTTTATATGCTGAAGCCTGTAGCTTCCGGGAGCTATATGCCCATATTAAAGACAAATTAACACTACTTTCACCACTGAAATCCCTGTTTAGTACTAGGGGAGATCCTGGTAAACTGTGCTGAGACTCACACAACAAAAATTTGGGAATTAAGGACATATTAGTCCATGGACACTATCCACTATCTTTCTGTGTTACTTAATTCTGGAAAATTCTCAGTCAGCTTGAGAAAAACTGAAATGACCACATTAATGACGAAGCACTTGTTGCTACAAAATGTGATATGCTTTAACTTGAACTGGAAAGTATATAAATATACTTTCCCAGCTGCATAAAAGTTGCGGTATTATTCAGGTAACGTGATGCATTATATGCATTTCACAATTTTTTGGTGAAAATGTAAATGTCTGCATATCATTTGCCATATCAAGAAGCTGTAGTCAGATAGTAATGTCTAGATTTATCTTTTGAGTATTGTAGGCTGTGTCATATTGGTGATAAACTATGAACTCAGGCCCCAATACGCTGGAGTAATTGATTTTGATTTTTCAGTGCTGCCTATGAAACAGATAGGATAGCTTTAAGTTTACTTCCTCAAGAACCTTATATGACATCATCGGGTATTCTACTCATCTCTTGCAACTTGGAGGAGTCCTCTCAGAAGCTACATCTGTGAGCCACTACTGTAGGGAGGAGCATGTACCAGACAGCAGCACTGGTAGACAGCTCTGGTCCTTGCTTGTGAGGGCATGGCAGGCCCAGGTAGGAATGTCAGTGGAAGGCTGTCCAGATGGTTACCAAACATTGCGGAGAAACGCAAAATTTGGAAGCTTTAAATCCTCCTTTCTGATTTTAGGCAAGGTGAACAGAACAGCTGATTTCTTGCCTCACGTTGGTGTAAATCAAACTTCATAGACACATGTAGACAAACGTAGAGATATTTCAAAAAGAAACTGTATTAATTAGATCAGGCTTCTCTTCTGGATGGTTGCTTTGCCTGTCAGTACCTCTGGGAAGAACTGGTTCAACTGTCTTATTGACAGGAGCATGGCTGAGCTGAGAAATCCCCATCACCTGCCAGCACCATGGGTTACCAAGGGCTGATTTTGGTCCTGGGCTGAGGGTACGCAAAATAGTTTCAGGCACCTCAAACAAATGCTTACAGTATGGCCAGTCTGCAAGTGATGAGCTCAGAGTTTGCAAAACAGATGTTGCCATTTCACATTAAAAATATAGGTAATTTTCCAGCTTTTCCCAACAGCTGTGCCTTTTAGTAGAATAGCCTACACCTGCTTTTGAATAATTCTTTACTATTTTCACTGAACAGTAAAACTCCAGTAAAAATACAAGCCTTGAGTGGACCTATAAAGCCAGCAAATGCAGTAAAATGTCACTGCCATGTCACAGAATTGCTTAACTACTTAACACTGCACAAGGAGTGTGTTTTCATAGTTGTGTTGAGTTTTAGCTACCTGGCTCCTACTGACTTTAATGGGAATCACACAGCTAAAACTCCATGCACCACTTTGATACTTCAAAGTAATTTTTCAGTCCCCTGGAGAAGGTCATAGAAATATTAAAAACTAAAGCATTCTCCAAGGATCTCAGATTAAAGACTTGCATCAGACTTTATAAAAGTGATTGGTCAAATATGTAGTATACTCTTAATGTTCTAGCTCCTGGTTTGTTTTCTTTAGAAAGAACCTTTGTGATGCTTTTCACAAAAGGCAATATAAAGCATAAAGAAGAGCTCAGCAAGGTATAACACGAAGACATACAGAAGAGCTACTCGATACATGTTTACAGTGGTAAAGAGTTACTTATGTTTTTGAATATGGTGATCAAATTCAGGGCAATTCTTAATTAAGACATTGTTGCAACTCTATACTACTTGATTGTAAGCAATACTGTAACACAAATATTTTTATTCCCTTTCACATGTTCTCTGTTCTCTTTTGTCCCCATAATTTACAATGTGGCCATAAAACTATATTTCCATATTTCTTTCCTAAAGTGGGGTTGACATAACTGCTCTTTCAGACCTCAGCATGCACCTCCTCTCCTCTATAGATGGTTACTGGAAATACACAACTTTCTTTCTGCTTAGACCTTTGACATCCTCATAAACCCATTAGATTTGCCACATTGAAGGCAAACTGTATCTACACTATCAGCTGTACAGACAGACAGTGAGTGAAAGCACTAGGAAAGATGATGAAGTAAACATGTAAGGAAACTTGTACTGAATTTAGCTTCATGTTTTTGAAGGTGCAAGCAGCAACCAACATCATAAGCTAATTGTTCGTTTGGTGGTGTTACCAAAAAAATGGTCTTTATATACAAAATCATCTAATAATATAATAACCTCAATAAAAATAAAAGTGCTTAACAGAACATAAACAGCACAGTCACAGAATCAGCAAATGACACAGAATCACTTAGGTTGGAAAAGACCTCTGAGATCATTGAGTACAATCTTTGACTCATCACCACCAAGTGGTGCCAAGTCCAGTCACCTCCAGGTATGGTGACTCCATCACCTCCCTGGGCAGTCCATTCCAATGTTTAACAATTCTTTCTGCGAAGAACTTTCTCCTGATGTTCAACTTGAATCTCCCCTGATGCAGAATGAGGACATTTCCTCTCGTCCTATTGCTAGTTGCCTGGGAGAAGAGGCCAACCCCCAGCTGGCTACAACCTCCTTTTGGGTAGCTGCAGAGAGTGATAAAGTCACCCCTGAGCCTCCCTTTCTCCAGGCTAAACAACCCCAGCTCCCTCAGCTGCTCCTCATAGTACTTACTCTCTAGACTCTAGTCTTCCCTGGGTCCTTTCTTCATACTGAACTAAACATTTCATGTTTCAATTCCAAAGCTGAAAAGCAAAACTAGAAAAAAAAGCCAACACACATAAAAACAATAAAGAACATTTTAAGCATGCAGTGTCTCCCATACACTGATGAAATATCTTCAGCCTTCCACTGAGAAGCTCACTAGCCACACCAATTGTCCCAAAACACTATATCCTGCATAAAAGCACTGCCAAGGCATGTGGAATAAACTCATATTTATTACCAGATAATCCCAGCTATAACCTAAAAAGCACGAATCTGAAAAATACAAGCATGTGTAAATACACGGACAAACTTTGAAGTGGACAAGCATGCCCCTCTAATGCCTCCAGGCTATTACACACACAGATTTAAGGAGAAGAAGCATATACATGCAAGCAATGGTTTCTGTAAAACTGGAGGTTTTGTTTGTGTTTCCATCATCCCTACATAGAGTTGTCAAGTTACAGACCAATTAGGCTGAAATAACCTTGCGCTAAAGTCTTGAACACAAACCAAAGCACTGGGTTGATGCAAAGCAAGTGTTACCATCTTAACCAATTCACATGAAAAATGACTGTGGCAATATCATCACGCTATAGGTATCCTAAAACAAAACAGGTCACGTTTTGCTTTTTTTGTCGCAGGAAAGGCAAACTGATGCATAATTAACAATTGGCCAATGCAAATTCTTTTACATCTTTTAATTGGTGTTAATTAGATTAGAAGTAAATTTTCTTTTATCTCAACACTCTAATGCGAACTAATCTTCTCAGCAGCATGTCAAAGTTTCCCTTTTAATTAAACTTTTCAGCTGGGAACTTCGGCAGCACTCAGGCAGCAAAATATATAATTTAAGGCACGTGAATTGTGCTAGGTTTTATGAATGGAACATCAAAAATTTAAAGCAATGATTAAAAAGGCTGAGCAGAAGGTCAGAAATCTGAATTTTGTGGAGGCAACAGTGAGCTTTTAAAGCCGCTCCAAGTATGTCGGCAGCACTCTCCAGCCACCCCTTCCACATTCAAATCCATCCTTTTACAAAGGAAAACTACCCCAAATGTAAAACATCTTCTGTGAATTAACTTCCCCCTTTCATACTCCTTTCCCCCAAATATTGCAGCTCCTCTAGAATTGTTAATGTGCAGAATAAACCACAAAATACATTTAATATCTTTTATGGGAAGTTGACCTGAAATAAAATTTTATGTAGTTAAGGACTTTTGATAGTTCTTCATCCAACTTTTTTCTCTCTCTATGGGGCAACAGTGATTGAAACCTAATGTCTGCTGCACAAAAAGGCCATAAAATGTTTTATGCAGAAGTAAAACAGTAGCCATTAAGTTTTGCTATAATGTTTGAGTAGATATGCAGCATGAAAACATGATAAAAGAGCCATAAACTGATTGTGATCAAATGCAATTACAATGACTTCTCTCCAATGAATGACATGTACTAAATGCACTTACAGTTTCTTGCAAAATTACTTTGGGCAAAGGACCAAGAAAACACTATATCCTTTTTACGAACGGCAGCTTGCCAGGGAAATCGCAAACACACAAGCTTTAACATCTATGGCCAAAAAGCACTTGGGAACTCATTAGGAAAAGGTTAAAAAGATTCAGTTGTGAAAGACGGCTTTTTTTTGTGTGATTAGAGCAGCATCCTGGAGAGTCCAGCATTTGGGGTGTTAGGAAGAAGTGCTCCTGCAGAAAGGAGAGAGGAGCCCTAGGAAGGGTGGGTACCAAACTTATCATGCTTTGACTCCATGACAAAAGTATATTCCAGAAAAAAAGGAATTGTTTTGCAGTTTTTTCCATTAAATTTTTTATCCTGCCCTGATAGAGGACAGGAGGTGAAAATGGCCAGATAGCCTAAAACCATATATTTTGCTAGGAATATAGATTTGAAATCAGATGAATCTGACGATTCTTTACTGTGAGAGTGGTGAGGTACTGGGACAGGTTGCCCAGAGAGGCTGTGGAAGTGTTCAAGGCCAGGTTGGATGGGGTTTTGAGCAACTTGTTCTAGTGGAAGGTGTTCCTGCCCATGGCAGGGCTTAGAACTAGATGGAACTAAGGTCCCTTCCAACACAAACCATTCTATGTGTCTATGAAGTACACTCTTTTTTAAAGGTGAATAAGAAGAACCAAGATCTTGGGAGTTTCATCCTTTTGAGTGTATTTTGGGACTTTTATCAGATAACCTAGTTTAACTTTTACTCATCCAAAGGATTTCTATATTTTGAGTAGTCAAATCAAACCCCTGGATTTCCTAAGGAGTACACTCCAAGGAGAAGACACACTCAGGTGCCAGAAGGTGGTGAGAAGTGCCAGGTATTTCTGTGGCTAACAAGATTTAAGGAAGATGGTGCAAAGATATTCCAAGTAATCTCTGTTCCAAAGGCAAACATGCAATACTAACATGGCAACAGCGGTAATTTCCGCAAGGGTGAAACTGCCCTGAAGTATTTTGAAAAGTGCAAACCAAGTAGCACTTTTTCTATAGTACCATCATTTTCTATGTCTTCCTGGAAATAAAGTGAATGGAAAACAGGGCCAGAACTTAGGCCATTTTCTTTATACAGGAAAGACAAAATAGAGTTGGAGCTACAGATGTAAATCTGCCTTTATTTGTATTTAATAAAGGCAGTGAAAAAAGCCACCAAACTATCACTTTCATTGTCTAAGAGAGTACAATTATTACATTTTAGAGGCACCTAGAAAGTGCAGAATTAATTGCTGATGCTTAGTAAAGGCACTAAATGGGCTACCAAAGCTATTATGATACCCAGGAACAAGGTCAGGAGAGAACTGAACCTCCTTAGTGAAGGAATGAATTCCCACCACACCACCAGGATCCATTTTAATGAAAGCTTAAGATTTTATTATTTGATTTTATTTGATTTGATTAGTTTGATTTTATTAACAGCTTATAGAGTTTCTACCAAGATGAATTATTTATCAAAGAAAAAAAAAAGAAAATAAATACTAACCAGGCTTCTTCTAATCTAATACTAGCAATGCAGAGCAGTTAAGGTTTTTTTATACTGGGGCTCAGGTTAAGGGTTTATCAGTCCTTTTTATATAAACTTCAGATTCATAACTTTCATTAAAATTAACTGAACATTCAATGCTATATAAGGTGACATTGTAAGCAGCTCTTAGCATACAGCAGAGTACAAATCAGAAAGGACAGAAAAACTCCTTTCTAACTTTACTCTTAGCCTGTCTGAAAAATGTCATGCTAGATACCAATATCACCACTAAAAGAGTGAAGAAACACACAGTAACTCAAACTCCCTCACCAGAAAGAAATTAATCTTTCCTTCTAAAAACCAGAGCCCTCTCAGTCTTCTACTGCCTTATTAAATCATAAAGCACAAACAAACATCAAAGCATTGCTGCAACTTCATATAATTACTCTAAGACCTCCTAGACTGTGTTAGAAGACGGGAGGAAAATTTGGATGTGAAAGAGGTAATGTTCACTGCTCCAGAAGCAATGCTGGGATACAGCACTGGGCTTCGGTGCCTCCCTGCTCAAAAGGTTTTTTTTAAAAATCCTGTACATTAGATTTTTAATATTATCCATTTTGCAATAGTGACCACCAGTTAGTAATTACTAATGGTGACTAAATTCTACTGAAATTTAACAAGGGAAATGTCTACACGAAGATGTAGCACTCATGGAACAAAACCCTTCCACAGCAGAGTGTTAAATAACAGTACATTCAAAAATTGGAACATTCAGACTCATGATATACTCCTTTGAAACTGTGTTCATATGGTGAGGAATAGTCCCTTCTCTAGGTTTTTAAGAAGAACCCAGATTTGTCACTGCTAAACTTCTACTCCTTAGTGCAAATTGTTCTTGAGCATGAACTGGTCCTCAGCAGTGGTGTGCACAGTGGGTAAAACACGAAACAGTGGTGCTAACAGTTAAGACTGTACAAGGTATAAAGACTGTATGAAGAAGGCGTGACACAGCCTGACTGCCCAGTGTCCCCCAGTAATGAAAAGAGTTAGACATTTGCATTGCTGGTGTTAAACATACCACGAGCAATACAGAGGGGATGGAAATCCTAGAAACCCTGCTTGACTCTTGGTTGGAGGAACCTCCCACTTCTCTGGGTTTTTGAAAGCCACACTTCCACCTGCACCAAATCTAAGTAACCAAATAAACAATATGCAGTAACATCCAAGAATAATCTTCAAGTGGTTGTCTGATGGTTCTTGGTCAAAGGAACAACAGCAGCAGTTCAAGGATTTTGATGGGCTATATTGATGTCCACTGTGAAGCTGGAGTTAGAGCTGCATGAACTATGCATCAGCCCTTCCCTCATTTCCAAAACTGAGGAACTGATGGCGGCCTGCCGCAAGCATGAAAATTAATGCAAGTGTCGGACTTGCAAATAATATTTAAACTCCTCCAGAAAAACAGCCACTTAAAAAAACTCCCAAAATTGAGGAGAGGACTCAGAGAAACATTTGATTCTGAAGAATTACAGTAATCTGTTAATTTAGTTCTTGAAACCTCTGGGAGCAAGCTCTGCTTCTTGACAAAAACCCTTCTGCTTTCTCTTACCAAATACCTGGCCATTATAATCTTGGCCATGCCACTGGTGTCTGGATATAAAATCCTGAAAGGATAACGTTGGTACTTGTCATGCATCAAAAAACTCTTTTTTGATGTGAAATGGAAGATTTGGTGAAAATGAAGCTTATATGCAATAGTGAAAACTCCCCATGGAAACTGTAAAAAGTCCATGTGCACCAAAATTCTGTTTCACTTACTGAAACTTTTTTCTCAGCCATTGCTGTGGGAAGGCGATATGAGGAGCCCCATGCTGCTACCTCCAACATAAAGTATTTTCTGGTGAGTCTCTTGCCACCCACTCAGCCCTCACCAAACTACCTACTCCAAAACAAAATGATCTTTGGCACACACGAGTAAATTGCTGCAGCACAGACATATCTGGACAGTAATTAATCACTTCGAATGCTCAATGTGTTTGGATATAAAATTAAGAAAGTCGGGTTGTTAAAAAATGACAGATTTAAGCACCATCTGGGCTCTGTGGCCACAGTGGCGCGAATTCCAAAGGAAGGCTTACCAGTGCATGATCCGAGAATCCCATCTGTCTCAGCTGAAATGAAACAAATAAATAAATAAACCGGCAGCCTCATTTACAAGGTTTTCCCAAGTTTCCCAATTTAAAAATCATCTTGCAATAGGAAAGAATATAAAGTTAAAGGTATTACATCTTCAAAATGTGTCTTATGCCTTTTACTTATATTTTTAATGTATTATACCTCTATGGAAAAATCTCTATATAGGTATACCTATATAGATGACACATTTTGAGTTGAGATAGCATTTCCTACTACAAGTATGTTTTCATAAAATATAATGCTGGTAAAGAATCAGTGTGATAAGACTCTTCCATTGATTTGGGGAATTCAAAATTCCTTTCTGGCACCCACAAACTCTCTTAGCTCCTTCCCCAAGGCACTGTTTACTTGGACCCACCCCATGCCAGCTCTGCTTGTGGATGAAATGCAGCCTCCTCGGTTCCCAAGAGACCTCCCTCTGGCCACCTCGCTGCAAGGGCAGAAGCCAGACAACCTAAAGTCACCTGCAACTAGTTAACCTGCAGGATTTCTTCAATAAAACCTCCCTGGCATGGGAAAGGGAAATAAATAAATCATTCAAGACAGATGAACACAGAATATGAACACAACTATTTGCCTCAGAAAAGCTTAGCCAGGTGGGGGTATAGCACAGAGGTGAACCCCAGGAATACTCTGGTGTAGGTCCCAGGAGTCCGGTCCAAGTGCCTCTCTCCACCTAAATGAGCATCAGGCTGACTGAATGGACAACGTCTGGTTCTCAAGCACCTTTGTGCCCCAGCCCTCAGGACAGTGCTTTCTGTGTCAAGGAGCCTCTTTTTGCTTTGCAGGAAAGATGGGACTCTCCATCCTTGGCAGCTTCTGCCCTTGGCATGTACCCTGACCCTCACATTGTCCCAGCTCATATGTAGCTCACCCAAAGGAAGAGAAACCACAAAATTGGCACCCATTGAAGCCACACTCTCTTCTCCTGCTCCAAAGCCAAGGCTCACTTTTCCTGCAGATAAGGGAAAAGGACAGATTGCCACAGACATCTGTGGGACTTTTCTGAGGTCTTGGGGAAGAGGCTTCTCCAAGGGGTTTGACTATGCCTCATCCTCTTCTCCAGCCAACAAGTGACCACCACCTCTCTTGTATAGCCACTTTTCACTAAAACTGAATCCTCCTTCTCATTCTGCCTGCCTCCAGGAGCTTGAAGAAACTCCTCAGATGAATCAGCAGGAAATATGTCCAAAAAGTACTATTTAGTATTTTTAGACTTAGATAACAGATATCATTATACTGTGTAATATTACAGCTTCTTTCAAATAGAGACATTCGTATGAAGGCTTAATCCTGGAAAGATTTTTTTTTCAGATTTTACCTTCAATAGGTCTCTTTGCATTTGCAATATTGAATATGTGGGTACATTTTTCATTAATAGTGTAACGCTGCTTTGGCCCTGCTCTCATGCTTCAATTTCTGCCGAACATTTTTATATGAGACTTATTTGGACCCAAATGGGTGAGCAAATAGGTAATATATTCTGTCACTTAAAATTGGTTTAAATCAATGACATTAAGTTTGTTTATTATTTCCTTTTTTTCAAAATTTGTTGTGTCGTTTGTGGGGCTCTCCTTTCAGAAAACTCATGCAAACTCCTACAGGCATCACCGAGAACTCACCAAGACTATGATAAATATGAGGAGTTTCCAAACAGCTCTATACACAAAACTATTGCAGATTTTCCATAAAATCTTCTATAGGAATTTGCTACACATTATAAAGAACAGAAATAAAAAGGAGGAAATGTGATTATTCTTAAATCTTCTCTCAGGAGATGTCTAACAGAAAGATGATCTCTGCATAACCACAGAAATGAAGGAATCTGGAAAAATCACACACGAGAGCAAGCTTCTGTACAACAAAACGATGCCAGGGCCTGATGCTGGGAAGTAGCAGGGAGCAGCCGCTGCTCCATTGAAGCTGCTCCACGGGAAGGTCTCAGCACCTCCGATGGTTGGGCTCTGGGGCCCTGTAAAGGTGAGCTGGCAAGGACTGCCCTGCTACTCTGCGCTCCTCCATTGCTGTTGATCTGCTACTGAAATAAATGACATTTACAGCCATAATAACAGAAGCACAGTGATTAATGGGAGGGCTATGCCCCAGGTGATGGGGATGGCTGATGGCTAGGGTTGCAGAGGGTGACCAGCACAGCTCACCTTGACATTCCTAAGCATCCTTCCTGGAAGGACTGCTTATCTGAGACCCTTTGAGAACCCCTGTTTTTGGAAGATGACAACAAATGCAAAGTACTGTCATAGTTATTGTAGTGCACAATTTCAATCAGCAACAAATATTTTCTCAACAAACACTATTTATGAATTTTCTAGTAGACAGACAAAAGATGTTTTTGTTCTCTCAGCAGACGCTGCATAAAAATGAATACACATCCCAAAAATGGGCATATATTTTTTTCTCTACAAATAAACCAGCACATGCTTACAAATTTTTCTTTGTTTTATCAGTTTCATCAGCCTTAAAATAAGATGAAAATATATCTTTTTATCTGTAGAATTTTGAAGTGTTGTAAAACCCTTAGAGTGCAAAAATAGGCATAGATCATTTCAAATAAGCTGAAAGAAAATATTTAATATTTTTACAATATGAAAAAGTAAGCTATATTATAAATAACATACATTTTATTTCTCTATAATTTAGTCTTTATCATCCTGATTCTTTCATTATTAAGACCATATATTGGGTTTTATATGTGGAAAGCTGGTACAAGTTTCCCTGTGAGAGAGTTTTTGTACCAGTTAGGTAAGAAAATAATGAACTCAATCCTCATCACTACACACCTTCTTGGGAACATGGTCCACAGAAAGGGTAAACATTTTCAGATTGTGTTGTGGTGGCAAGGGCAAGCTATGCTTGATGCCAATCAGAGTGGAGTCATATGGCCCATGGGCTACTGATCCATTTGCATTGCATTTGGTATCATCTCCTCCCTTTACAGAACAGCTGTGTAAACTGAAGGGAAGGGAAGAGAAGGGAAGGGAAGGCAGCAGGGATTTAGTCTGGGGTTTGAGGGGCTGAACACACATCGGAGGGGACAGAGGAAAGAAAGGCCAGGCAGTCCAGCTGCAGCTATGACACTGGACAACAAGCATCCCTCTGCTAACCCCACGGAAAGCAAAAGCAAAGCATTTGGGCTGTGGGATGCACATAGGGACGCAGCAGGAGCCAGCATTGGGAAGCCTGGGGAAAGCAGGGGAAGAGTGTAGCCTAGCTTGGCCAAATTATTTCAGAGAGGACACAGCCCAGTGGGCTGCCAGAGACAAAACCATTGCTCCAGATAGTAGGCTTTGGACACAGAGACTGCCTGGGTGCCATAGTGGGCAGTTGCATCTCCAGCGGGCACGATCCCTGTCCAGAGGGCAGCTGTAGGGCCAGGGAGCCAGAGTTGGGTGGGACAGGCAATGCTGGGGCAGCCTGTGGAGCCGGCTGGGAGCACACGGGGCCTGAGTCCTCCCAAAAAAGGGATGCCATTTTCTACTTTGGGTGTGAGAATGTTTTGCAGCCCTTGGGTGAACTGCAACCTGTCTGTGCCTTACAGTTTTTTGAGTGGTAAAAGGGCTTGAAGTGCACATCCGCCTGATAGTGCTCTGTACTTCTAGGAGAAATTGTAAATACTTGGAGATTCTTGGATGAAAGGATTAAAAATATAATTACCATAAAGGAAAACACATAAGAATTTTCCTTATGCGGAATGTCTCTTGTTTTACATAAATTTTCTATACAAATTAACTCGAGATGATTCTAGCCACGTGAAAAAAATTAGATCTCATTAAATGTTCGCTTTGCATTGAACGCTAAAATTGGCTGGGTGACGTTTCTGAACAGTTTGCATGCAAGAAGTAAAACTTAAGGGAGTAAAAGGTAAAATAAAAGTCGGTCCTTAGTGCTGAAGCCAAATTATGGTGAAATCGAGTTAAACAACAGCATGTGTTGGTGCTAATTTCCATTCTCAGAGACAAATTATTTCTGAAATTCCCTGAACTCGCTGTGATTACCCAGCCGATGTTGGCTGCCTCAGAGCAGGCACGACACCATTTCGGCGACAAACCTTTACAGAAGCGGCAAAGCCACCGAAATTATATGAAGATTAATAGAAATCTGAACCACGCTACATCTAAAATAAACAAAAGCTTTTGTAGCCGCGCTGAAAGGCCCATAAAAGTAAACTACAACCTCGGCAAAGCCTTTTAAACTGACAAAACAGGACGGCAGAGGTCAGGGAGGCAGGCGGGTCAGCAAAGCCCTGCCTGCAGGTTTGGGGGTTGCTCCGTGTCCCTCCTCAGTCGCTCGCTCACATGGGGGCCTCGCCGGGGCCAGGGAGAAACCCCATCGCCGCTCCTCCCTCCGCCGAAGTAGGAACACTTGAACTGCCCTTCTGTCTCAACAAAACTTTAGTTTGCTGATTGGGCACGAAACAAAAGAAAGACAGCGGGACGCGATTTATAAGGGGGCAGGGTAGGCTGACATTCTATTGTACTCCAGAGGTATCCACAAGCTGTTAATTCCATTTTAACATTGTTAATAAGACTGTTAACACATCTGACTTTGTTTAGAGACTTTGAAAACATCAACAAACTAAAGAAAAAACAAAACAAAACAAAAAAAAAATCAAGAACTCCACCCCCACTAGAAGTAAAATACGATCTTTTCAAACAGCAGCAAACATCCAAACGTGACGCTTCTGCGTGTTCGGACCCGGTACCGAGGAGGAAGGATGACAGGGAGGCTCAGGGACATGTGTCCACATATTCTTCACCCTCTCGTTAGACTATTGAGCTATTCACATTTTCCAGGTTAAATTTAAAGGACTCGTTTCTAACACCATTGCCGTTTTGAGAAGGAGAGGGAATAAACCTGGACTCCCCCCTCCGTGCACACCTCCTCTCCCTCGCTCGCGCTTGCACGCAGGCAAATGTGCAGATTTAATCAGTGTGGAATGTTTTAAATGAATAATTGGGTCTGACAGATTTATTGCAGTTAATTTTGCAATAGAATGGAAAAATGTTTGGATCTCAGCCTTTAAAGTATTAGGAAAACAATTAATCCATCACATAACGGAAATTCCTGTATTACACCCTCATGTCCAATTAAATAATGTCAAGTAATCTTACATTGTAAAATGCTGAAATTGAAGCTCAACTCATTGAAGGGAATATGTTTTAATTTTTTCAGGGACCTCGAAACAAAATTCATGTCAAATTAAAATCAGATGCTTCGATAAAAGTCTTTTTTGGTTTGTTTTATTTGGAGGGGGAGATTTTTTCAAGTAGAAAAAAAAAATCTAACAAAGAAAAAAAACCAGCCTTACTCCAAAAACAACGATTTCTCTTTTGCTCTTCAGTTTGTGCATCAAGAACGCTGCCTTAGCAAGGCAATCTCATAGGAAATCAAAAGCTTTAGGATGAAGTCTGCAACTGCAGAAAAGAACTTTAAAAGCAGATAATCAGCACTTCTCTTTTCCAGCAGGCAGAGGGGCTGATTCCAGGGTACTTACTCAGACACAAATCTCCGAGACTTCAAGCCGTGTTTTGCTTGAATAATGTCCCGTAGGATCGAGTCCCCAGTTTAGGACCGACTGACAGCAAACTTCTGAGACTTAAAGTAAGCGGGATTCGTTTGTCTTTGTTTACGTCCCAAAGCTGCTAATGCTGTAAAATTGCTTAATGTCACACTCCATCTCTTTTTTATTAAAAGTAAGGTAAAAGAAAAAAAAAAAAGCCTGCAAATGAAAGAACTTTCCCAGAATAACAAAACCACCGATTTACAAATGTCTTTCCTGCCCCTGAAATTTGAAACTTGGCAAATTCATCTCATTCGGCTGCTATACAAAAGGTCCCTGAAGCGTGTTACAGTAGAGACCCGCGAGCTTCCCAAATACTTTGGCTGTTTCTAAACTAGGGAATACGGGGCTGCGGTTTCAGGGCTCCCTCAGCTAGAACGAAATGAAAGCGGTGGTGAAATTTTAATATCGCGGAGGTTTAAGAGGAGTACGTCTGGCTGTTTTTACAGGGGGATTGCCGACGGTCCTGTGGCAGGCGAGGTAGGGAGCACAGGGACAAAAAAGGATTGGAGCACGTGTCACTACAGAAAGGCAGCAAAAAAAAGAAGTTGGAGGCACTGAAGAAGGAGTAAATAAAAAAACATAAGGAAAGATTCTCCTTCTAGTATGTCAACGGGGAAAATAATAAACTGAAATCCTAGGTCGCATTTAAGGGTAATAAATACCGTGATGACTTGCTGGCACCTTCGTTAAGGCACTGTCGGCATGGCTGAACAGATGAAAATGGGGATTACACTGAATGAAAGAAGTGTAAGATTTGGCCACCACCGTTCAGTTTGTTTTTCCAAATACGGCAGTGCGCTTATTTTGCTAGTTTCTTACAATCTTGATGTTCTGGATACCCACATTGCCGTCCAACTATTTCTGTTGCCATAACAACATCAGAAATTTGGTTCTCGATGCCTTTTTTAATAAAATAATTTTGGGACTTGGGAGCTTTCAAAGGCGGGACAGTTTCTCAATTTAGGCAGCTCACACCTTTCTCAAAAGGAACCTATTTATTTCTGTTTCCCGGGAAAAAAAAAATAGAAAGAAAAGGTAATTTGAAAACGATACCCCCTCTTTCCCCCCTTGACTTTGGAAACAGGCCTGTTGCTATAAACAGTTTTTCTGTGGGACTTGGATTTTCAAGAAACAGGCAACCTACAGCAGCCCGGGGACCACCTCCTAAGGATTACTAAAAGGGGAGAAGTATCGCATATGTAGCCCAGGGTCTGAAATAAACGGCCAAGTTTTCACCACCTATCCACGGGATGTGTTTTAAGATCTTCAGAAATTAAATATACAACCAAAAATTACTAAGAAAGTGTAATAACTCTATATTTTGTATCCAGTCACTTGGGACATCCTCATCCCGCCCTCAAGGAGACTGGAGCTTTTTTGGGGGGCTACCCCTTGGCACGGCTAATTTTTTTTTTTTTTTTGGCTTCCTCAAATCAGCTCAGAGTGAGTGGAATAAGAAAAAAACCGCAACCAAGCCTTGGCTCTTTACCATTAAATAAATTGGATTCCCAGCGCAAACAGCAAAACAATGGCCAAGAGGATGTGACTAACAAATGCCGAGGGAAGAGTCAAGCTGCCCCCTCTTTGCATATGCAGCCAAACAGAAGTCATTGGGGTTGGGATTTCCCCCCCCCCCCTTCTATTTAACATATCTGTGCATTTCAATAAGTTGAGAGAAACAATGCCCGGCTTTCAAAAGTTGCAAATTACTGGGAATACATTGCAAAATGTGGATAGCCTATAACATTAGAAGATGTTTTAAATTATTTATCTTTGTGTGTGTGTGGGTGTTTTGGTTTGGTTTGGTTTGATTTCTTTTTTTTTTCATAAGGAAAAGGAGAGAGAGAAATCATAACCCTCCAGGAAAATAATCCTGGATTGTGAGGAAACTGTGCCCGTGAGATATGCAAGAAACTTCATGGGATAAAAATGGTTCGAGTGTATATTTTGTAAAAGAACAAATATCCATTTATCTCACTGGCTGGTCAAAGTCAGACAGGGAGTTCTCGCTCATGTGCACTGATGATCTTCAGCCAAATGTAAGTATTTCTTGTCCTCGCTGCCGATGGCAGGCAGACACCTGCAAACCTGTACATCGAAAGGGGAAAAAAAAAAAAAATCGCTTTTCGCTGTTACCAGTGGCATCTATAGCTGCTATAGAAAGCAGTAAGACGGGAATCGCGCCCTTCACGAGCAGCCGGTTTGGCAGCGCAAGTCGGAGGGAGCCCGCCATGCTCAGCAAAAGGGAGGGGAATCCTCTCCACGCGAGGAAAAGCTCGACAACCCCATCGTTAAATAAAACCAAAAAAAAACCCCAAACCCAACCAACAACCCCCTCTCCCCCCCAAAAGAACCCCCCAAAGAACAAAAACCAAAAGCAAACCATCCGACCCTTTAAACCCCTGATATGTCTATATGGAAATGCCTGTTTTCGGACACTCCGTGGGGCGGGGGCCGTCACCCTTCGCTTTGGGGTAACCCCCCCCAAATCCGGGCGTCCGGCGCCCCGGTCCCGCCGGGCCGGGAAAGCAGGGGCTGCGGTGACACCCTCCGGCAGCGCCGGGAACTGCAGCTCCGGCCGCCAGTCTCGACGGGCAGCGGCCGGGCAGGGATGCGGGCAGGGATTCAGGCAAGGAGGCAAGCAGGGATGCGGGCAGTGGCAGGCAGGGGTGTGGAGGGAGGCAGGCAGTGTGGAGGGCTGTGGCAGGCAGAGCGCTTGGAGGGGGTAGGGAAGGGGTGGGCAGAAATGTGGATCGGGCAGGCTGGGATTCGGGTAGGGTGCGGGCTGGGGCAGAGAGGAATGTGTGCAGGGGTGTGGGCAGGGGGCAGGCAGGAAAGCCATCAGCTCAGCATTCCTGGCTGGCTTTAGTTCTCCACAATTGTTCCCCCTTCCCTCCTAGTGGGGTGAGGAGGGAAGCAATCACTTCAAAGAGGAAACTTTCTGCATGAGGCAAAGACAAGAGTTGTTGTGTCTCTCCATTACCCGGACTGTTATTATTATTAATATTTCAATACTCTCCTTCTTCGTTTTTGTTTTTTTTTTTTTTTTTTTTGTCAGTTTGCTAATGAAGCTGTTGTTATTCCTGGGAAAGGAGAAGGGAACACGCAGTGAGGGAGGCGTGCTCACGGATAACTCCCTTTCCAATTTGTTTTCCCCTGAAAAAAACCGGAAAATATCTCCAGCAAAGGAATTGGCCAGCAGCTCTCTCTGCATCCCCAGTTCCCATGCTCGGCCCGTGGGGCTCTGATGGCAGCAGGACTCCAGGGTGAGCCTCTTCAGCCCCAGGCCAACCCACAGCACCTTCCAGCGCCTTCTGTCTGAGGATTTTCAAAGGGCTGCACAAACATTAATTAATTATTCGTGCTCCATATCTGTGCAAACGGGGACCCGGGGATCCATTTTACAGATGGGGAACTGCTTGCACAAGGAGACTCAGTGAGTCACTGTGGTTGAGACAGAAATGAAAATGCCAATTTTCTTATCTTTAAATATACAACCCATTGACCACTTCACCCTTCCAAGGGAAGGGGAGAGACAGGCTAATGGGGAAATTATTCCCCATCTTGCATTCAGCTTAGAGACACACAAAACCTAACAGAGAGGCATAACAGGGAGCTCCCTCACATTCACGCCTGTTTGCACCAAGTCCTTTAACCCCAAATGCTTTGCACAGTCAAAACATCACCAAGAAAGAATTAAAAATCATTAGGAGGAGAGGAAAACTAATTTGAAAAATCTGGGCATGGTCATAACTGCTCAACTGAACCTTTAACCAGCTGAAGACCCAGTTTGGTAGAGAGAAAGGAGAGGGATGTCTCTGATATTAGGAACTACAAAGGAGGAGACTCTGGCATCAATACAGGCCAGAGTGTGGGAGACAGAGACAGAAGACAAATATTGATGGGAGCAGGGGGGGGGGTCATGGGGGTAGATGGGGACCAGATTTTCCAGGGCAACTGAAGATGCAAACAGGCACCTGGCAGGATTTTCAAAAGCAACTGAGCAAGATAGGTACCTAAATCCCACTGATTTCAGTGGATGGGAGTACGTCTAACCTGCTTATGCTCTTTTGAAAATCCCATTAAGTGCCAGCTGCATGTTTAGGAACCCAAATACAATTGAAAATTTATTGTAAGGCTTCAAGACAGATACATTTTAAGAGTAAACTGCTGTTGCGCTGATGTCAAGAGTTAAAAAACAAAGCCAGATTCCCTCCCTGCCCAAAAAGAAATCTGTTGGTTAAGACATAGGGGAATATTTCTTTCAATTTAAAAAAATATTTTTGCATTTTCACACTTAGCCTTCCTCATTTCTAACTCCTCTCTTTGTCTTTCATAATAAACCAACTGGAGTGAGTAGGGATTTAAGGCAGAAAACAAGTGACACTGCCAGGCTCTTGACACAAGTGAGTGTGTGGCAGTGCTGGGGGGGTGGACACAGAGAGGTGCTGGGGGGGGGACACACAGAGAGGTGCTGGGGGAGGGACACAGAGAGGTGCTGGGGGAGGACAGGTAGTGCTGGGCTATGCAGTGAGGCAGCAGGGCTGCGGGGGACACTGCTGGGACAGTGATGTGTCACTGCAAATGTGAGGAGGCAGGAGACAACAGGCAGGCATAAGGGAGCAGGCTTTGCCACCATGCTCAAATGCAAAATGATGTGACTGAGGACACTGGGTCCCTTCACTTTGAGGGTGTGCTTTGGGGCAACTCTGATAAAGCAGTATGTTAGCATAACATAGCTGTATATTGCATGTACGTTGTTAAGAATTTCAGCATTAATGATACATGGATTATTTTTTTTCTGAATCAGGGTGATTTTGCCACCGTGGATTTTCCTGTAAATTCTGATGTTTTCATTATATTTTTTTTAGAAAACTGTTGCATCAGGATTGTTGAGAGATTGCCAGACTTTCCCATGACTTCGCTTTAAATATTTAGGTAGCAGCTGTCTCTTGATCACTGACAAACTTTAAAATCCACAGAGTAAAATCTCAACAAACAATTGTGTAAAGAGAGAGACTTTCAGAAAGGTTCTTCAAAAAACCCCCACTATTTCTAAAGCATTTTAATGCCACGAGCTAAACTGACACAGCAAACCCATTGTGTTTTCCACCAGTTTTGTTTTGCTCTATACAGCTGTGTTTTCACAGATGCAAAACCATGTGTCTTCAGCAAAAGGTCTACTCTTCCCTTCAGATGTGACTGAAGATCAAAGGTTCAAACACAGAAATACAAGCTCCTTTTCCCTTTGGAACATGTTTTTTGTTTTTTTTTTGCAGTGGCTCTAAACCAGAATTTCCATCTGTTGTCCTTGTGTAGTGTACAGGTTAACCTTAACAGCCAGGTTTGTGATGCTGTTATCTCAACCAAGAAGCGCAGAGATTAATCGCTCTCGCATGTAGGCTCTGAACATCTCACTAAGCAGCAGAAGCAGGGTTGCCTCAGACAACCAGCCATCATTTCACAGAGGTGATGGCTTAAAGAGACTTGTTCCTTCATTTCCAACAGAAAATTTGGAATTTCCTGAATGACTATGATGGCATTTAGAATTCTCCAGACCTAATCTCTGATGTAATAAATGTGTGTAATTCTTTTGGATTAAATGTCAGTGTCTCAGTTTACAGCACGAGACACTTAGGCCTATGGCATTTAGACAGTATCCCTTGACATTTTGTCTCTGCTTCTCCACCAAACTGGCTGCGAACAATTTTGGAATTACTGTTTACATGGAATCATAGAATGGCTTGGGTTGAAAGGGACCTAAAAGCTCCTAGTTGGTTAGAAAGGGCCCTAAATTCTTGCTGTTTCTGTGACTAGCTGTGACCAATTTATCTATGCTTCACAATACCGTAGTTGCAACTGGACATGCCTATCTCGTACTGGCCTTTTTAGCCACCAACGCGCTTGCAACAAACGTGGGTAGAGCCCTTCCCAAATCTTCGTTCGCGAAGCCCAGCCATGATGATGACAATACCGTAGTAACAAATAAATAAATAAATAAATAAATAAATAAATAAATAAATAAATAAA